>NC_059147.1:16454168-16757199 GCF_020740605.2 Lemur catta | reverse complement strand
CCACATAATGATTTCCAGGGAAACTTCAGGTAGATTTATTACAAAATTATTCTTTTCTATCCAAACATGCCTTCTATTCTCATGAGAAAATAAATATCTTGACTTAATTAGCTTTTTAAAAATGTAAATTTTAGTTTGCATTTTCCCCCCATAGGATATTTATGTGGGTTTCAAAAAAGGTCATGACTTTTTGTCTTTGGGTTTATTTTCCTCCTCTCTTCATGAGAATCAACAACTGAAAGGTTATCATAAGCTCAAACATCCATGGTACACGTCTAGTCACTACTCTACCAAGTGTACCCACTTTCTTGATTTCTAACATAATGAATTAGGTTTGCAGTTTTTGGACTTCACATAAAGGGAATCATACAGTTATGTACTCTGTTCATTATATGACTTCTCTCCCTTATCACAATGTACATGAAATTGTTCCATGTTGTGCTGTAAAAGTGGCTTATTCTTTTTCATTGCTATATAATATTCCATTCGGATAAATAAACCACCATTTATCCATTATGGTGTTGACAGGCATTTTGGTTGTTCTCAGGGCGGGGCTATCATAAATAATGCTTCTATAAATATGCTTATGCATGTGAAGATGTGTATATGCTCCTGGAGTGAAAGTGGCGAACTATAGGGTATGTAATTATTTAACTTTAGTAGCTATTGTCAAAGAGATTGTACTGATTGACATGCCCCCAGCAGTATATGAGAATCTCAGTTGCTCCGTTTCCTCCCCAATGTTTGAAATTTGACTTTTAGAGTTTTTCATTTTCGCCATCCTAGTGCACATATAGTATTATCATGTTAGGGTTTCTACTTTTTATTTCCTCACTGAATAAAAAATATTGAACGCATTTTTACATGTTTATTGGTTATTTGGATATCTTCTCTTATAAAGTACCTGCCCAAGTTTCTTGTACATTTTTAAGTGTTCTCCTTTTTCTTACTATTTTGTGTAATTCTTTATACAGTTTGAGTATAGGTCTTTTGGCACATAAATGCATTACAGATGTCTTCTCCCAATCTGTACCTTGCCTTTTCACTTTCTCAGTGATGTTTTCCGGTGAGCCGCAATTCTTAATGTACTTCAATTTATTAATTTTTTCTTTAAAGCTAGTTTTTGTGTGTGTGTCATATAAAATTTTTGCCTACCTCAAGGTCATAAAAATATTTTCCTGTGCTTCTATAAGTTTAGTTGTTGCATCTTTCAAAAAAGCCACATTTTAGCTATAGGTTTAGTTGTGGAGAAGACATTTTAATAATAATCAGAACTAATAAATGCTAGAACTTTGGTCATTGTATGAAAAGTCATGAAGCAGAGACAAAGGCCAGTATTCTTTCACTTGCTTTTCTTTTTTCTGTAAAAATAAGAAGAAAAGCAGCCTGGAAAAAGGGACAAAAAGGGAAGCTTCACCTTGAATATATTCAAATGGTGTGATTCCAAAGTCCTTGCCAATGTTTTTTCTCATGGAAACCCTCTGGGAATCTCCAGTCTCTTTCTTTGGCTCTTCCTCCCAAGGATGTGGACACATATATCTAGGAACCTACTGACCAATTAGGTGACAAAAGTGAAGAAAAGATAAGACCAAGAATGACTGATATCAAGCCTTTTCTGCAAAAATAATACCCTCTCTGACTAAGCAAAGAGATTCCCCACAGACTGCTGAGACATTCTCTTACCTCTTTAAAGAAAGGGTATAAGACTTTTAAAGGTGAACTGGTTACATTATAATCAGAACATTCTGATACCCCTACCTATATTTTGCAATACAGATATTTTAAACGAAGATAGGAAAACCATATGACCATGTGGGTCAGCAGGGTTTCCAAAAAGTGGCCACTGAAATAAGCTATGGAGAATTTTAAAATGAGAGCAGCAAAAACTGTGAGAAGAGTCCTTGGCATGTCTTAGAATTCCTACAGAACTTCATTTAGCAATATACTGATATTTTTTTTTTTTCCTACAAACATGGCTTGCCATGATTTTGCAGTTGGTTCTTTTCAGATAAGAGTGTTCCTTAGAATTTTTTTTCTTGCAATCACATTTCAAAAAATGTTTATTTCCATGCTCTGAAAATTGGTAATATGGCCAAACTCCTCATCTATTTGTGTTTGCAAGAAATGGAGTGAGATTATTATGAAGTGTGGAAAGGGAATTATTTGCCAGCAATAACATGAGTAAATGTAGTCAGTTTTTGATTGATGACAATATCTTGCCTGGAAAAGAGGAAACCAGGGAAATTCACATAGCTGCACCCTGACATGCATCACAGCGTGTTGAAGGGAAAACACTATTGTCAGTCGGTCCTAATAGAGACACTAAATCAAACATATTTTAGTATCGTGATGATGATGGTAGTGAAAGGGAAATAGTCTCCCGAATATGAGGAAAGTGATTAGTTATACAATAAAGGTGAGACTATGCCTGATAAACCAGCAGATATAAGATCTCTAAAAACTGGAGCATTAACAGGAGGGGAAAAATAGGCTAAGTAAATCATGAAACATAAACAGACTTTCATTTGATGGTCCTTTATTCTGCACACTTTCATCTTCTCTCTTAAACATTTTGCTCACTTGGAAAAAGAACTCAGTTGCAAGACCTGCCTGGGTCCTGTTCCCAGCCCAGAGATGTTATCTGATGTTATCTGGAGAATGTTCTTTACCAGCACATGGGAGCCTGGCCAGACTGTGAGCTGTGCCTGATAGCGGCCATCAAAGGGGCCGTCATCAAATGCCACCATCATGGAACAGTCCCCACCTGCCTGTTTTGTCTACCACTGTGCCTTTTTGCTTTAAAATTCACACAATAGGAAATAGTGGGACTACTCTGAGAATTGTTATCTGAGTTAAGGCAGACGGCCTGAATTCTGAACTGAGTGTCTTGAATAAAAATTCCCACCCACCTACTAAATTATGTTAGTGGCTTGAAGCAGAGAGAAAAACCCAGAAGTGAAGGCAAAATTGTCTGCACGGTTTAAAACTGCTATTCTCATATTAATGTCTGCAGAGGGCCCTTTTAATAAAGCATGACTCTAAAGAAATAATTCTGATTTCTGAAGACAAGTGTACAATGGCCTTTCATTTCCTGATGTTCAGAATTTCAAATGCAAATTGTGATTGTAAAACTGGTAGAATAATACATCTAAAAACTGTTAGAATATTATAATGCTGTGAATATACATAGTCACTTGTTTAGGACCCCGTCTCTTCTTCTCCCAGCAAGTTCACAATGGCAAGTGCTCTATTAATTGGTCTTACCTCCCTAATGAACCTATTAAATAGCATCATGCAGAAGAAATATCTTTTCCTTTCTATAATCCAGAAGCAATCTACAAATGCCTCTCTCCTTCCTTGACTACCTCCTCTGGGAAACTCTCCCTCACCTCTCAGCAGTCATAGCACCCCAGGACTCCAGCCCTGAACCCCCTTCTCTTTCCTTGCAGATTTCTGTGTCTCTCCCACTGAGCTCCACGAAGCCTGGAAAGGTGCCCGTCTGCATTTGGCCTTAATCTCCAGTACCTACGATCACATACCTTATTTATCAGCATGCCACGCATTTAAGAAATTTCACCACAACTTGACTTTAGCTGGTGTGAGGGTTAATTTTATGTGTCAACTTGGCTAGGCTACGGTGCACAGTTGTGGGATCAATCGCTCATCTAGATGTAGTGCTGAAGGTATATCGGAGATACAATTAACATCTAAATCAGCAGACTTTGAGTAAATCAGAATACTCTCCATAGTGAGGGTGGGCCTCACCCCATCAGTTGAAAGCCTGAGGAGCAAAGACTGAGGTTTTCCAAAGGAGGAGGAGGAGGAGCAGAGGGAGGAGGAATCCTCCTTAGGACTGCAGCGTAGAAACCCTGCGTGAGTTTCCAGCCTGCAAGCCTGCCCTGCAGATTTCAAACTTGCCAGCACCCAAGTCACGTGACCTAATACTGTAAAATCTCTTTTCCTCTCTCCCTTCCTCTCTCTCTCTCCCAATATATATACAATATATTGTAAAATATAGAATATGTATTTTATATATTATATAATATATACCCTAGGAGATATGATATATAATATGAATTATACTATGTATATATTATAGGCATGCCAATATGCCCTATTGGTTCTATTTATCTGAAGAACTGTGACTCACACAGCTAGTGATTCAGCATTTTAGGTCCAGGCTTGACGTCTTTTTTCTGAGAACAAGACAAATGTATTCCCCCTGTGTAGATCTGACACCTCATACGTTTCACGCAGACATCCCAAACAGAACTCCTGTCCTCCCTCGCTGAGGACTCCCCATGTCAGGAACAACATTGCCACAGCTCTGGCCACACCACCCTGAAACGTAGGAGCTCTCTCTGACACACCTGCCCACGCGTTCCCTATGCCTGGCCCATCCCAGATCCTGCCATTTTGCCCCCTAAATACCTCTTGAATCCATTTGGTTTTCTTTGTGGTTATCGAAATTTTCCTGCTCCAAAATATCAACACTAGTGAATTTCTGGAGTGGTGTCCCCTCATCTGTGCTTCCCTCCTCCAATCGGTTCTTTATACGCAGCCAGAATGAGCTTCTCCTGAAAGGTAACCTGACCGTGCCATGCTCCCGCTTGTCTTAGGACAAAGATACAAATGGTCAGAGTGGCCTCTGCAGACAGACTGGTGTGGTCTGGCCCTTGCCCACCTCCACCACCTGGACTCACCCTGTGTTCTCCCTCCTTCTCTGTCTCTCTGCCCCATTCTGTTAGTCCTTGTATGAACCTGATGGTCATCAGTCCCATTTGCTAGATCAAAAAAACTCAAAGCTCAGAATGGCTAAATTTAGTAGCCATGACAGAACGTGGACTCAAACACAGGCCTTTGGATGCCACATGAGTCCTCACTATCTAGTGCTTTCTAGCCTCCTGTTTTTATATGTGACATAGCAGTTACTGATTTCAAAAACATCACACCTACTCTTACATCACATCCAACAATTATTAGTCATGCCTAGGGATAATCTTCATTCCTTAATTAAAGGGACATACTAAATCCTGCCATTCACAAAAAGGCCTCAACTCAATTTTTCCCAGCTTCCAAGAACGTTTCCCCATGAATACTTTTTAATGCATTTAAAGCACTTTTCCTCTAACACAATTCTATGTGGAGAAGCTGCAGTGCACAGTTACTAATCTTTAGGTGTTTTTTAAAAATCTAGTGGGTTTTTCTATTCTTGAGCTTCAATCCCAAATACAGTTAAAAGATAAAGATGTAAAACTCTAAGTAAATACTCAGATTCACTTCTGTGTCCTCAGACTGTTTGAGCACAAGGGAACAGGATATTGCCTTTGAAAAGAAAAGTGAATAACCTCATAAAACTGCGGCAGTTCAGAAGGCAGCTTGTGACTAGTGAGCTCAACTTCTGGTTACTCTGGGACAGCGTTTCCGGCACCAGATGGAGCAGGCCTGTTTGTTCATCCCCACAGGCCTGCACGGAGAGTTACTAGAGGAGAATTAATTACTGTAATTTTTGTGGTTGTTGCCAATTTAGAACAACTGTTTCCGTGGGTTTCATAAAACTAGGACAACATGACGTCCTCATTGGTGAGACTGGAGCCGTTGTTTATCCATGTGGGGAATGTGCCCTTTCACTCAGGCCCTCGTTCCTGATAGACCCTCATGTCAGCTCACTGTTTCGGCCATTGGTCACCCTTACCTCCTGAGAGTGGGACCCCATGAGGTCCCTAAAGCTCCATCTCAGTAGAGTCTTCTTCATTCATGTTGCTGAACGCTACCTTCAAAAACAATCTCCCATTTTTCAGTTCTGTGCCTTTCCCTAGCACATAACCTCTGTCTTGAGCCAGTTTTTTTTATTTCCTGGAAGATTCCTTGTTCTTCCCAAATTTTACCACCAAGAAGAGGTGAAATAACATTCTACATGTATTTGAGTTACTCAGGCAGAGTGGTATGCACTCTGGTACCTACTAGAAATAATTTCTTGAATAAGCGCAACATTTTAAAGTTTCGAACATTAAAATAGATTCACTAAAAATTCCATGTACCTAAAAACATCCTTGTTCCCACTAGGCCAGATGAGTCTCATGCTGTTGGTCAGATCCTGATCCATCAGGAGTACAGTGTAGGTCAAGTATCAAGCCTTCAGGCTCTATTCTACCTCTCACGGATCCAAGGAGCCATATTTTAAAGTGTGCTCTGATAATTACTTTAAAATATGAGATGTGTCTTCTTAGGTAGGTATTATGACAAAGAACAGGCCCTGTGTAGACTATCTCCTACACTATAGGCAAAGCAATGGTGAAATAAATCAAAACCCACAAGTTTCACAAAGAAAAGTCAGAGTAAATAAATCCAGGGCTTGGCAGTTCAGGATGGATGAGTTACACTGGAGCATGCATGAATCAGTCGCTGAACCCCAGTTTTAAGAACTGTGTTGACCTATTGCTGTGGTCTGAATGTTTGTGTCCACCCAAAATGCATATGTTGAAACCTAATTCCCTATGCTATAGTAGTAAGAGGTGAGGAATTAAGAAATCAATTAGATCATGAGGGCTCTGCCTTCATGAATAAGATTAGTGCCCTTATAAGAGAGGCCGTAGCCAGCTCATTTGCCCCTCCCACCACAGCAAGAAGGCACCATCTATGAAGCAGAGAACAAGCTCCCAACAGACATAAAATCTGCTGACACCTTGATCTTCAACTTCTAAGCCTCCAGAACTGTGAGCAACAGAACTCTGCTGTTGATAAATTACCCAGTCTGAAGTGCTTTGTTACAGCAGCTCAAACAGACTAAGACACCCATCGAGTCTATTAGATTGCATCTAAGTAGTGTAATTGAGTCCAGACCACAGACATTTCACCGGCAATCTCTTTTTCTGCTGATGCTGTCTAGTTTTCCAAGAGACAATAGCTCTGTTTCCTCCTGCTGGTGCCTGACTACTTGATATCTCAGCCTCTCTCAGACCCTCCAAACTCAGAGTCATCCAGAAGCCGAGGCCATATGCACAGCTCAAGGTTCAGCAAAAACAGTCCTTTCTCACACCAGATTTGCTTTCCGAGTTAACGAAAGAGAAACTGCATGCATACACTATGGTAGTTTCCCAGGGAGGCTAATAGTACAGGTGTTGGCAACAGATCTGGGGGGAATCCTGATTTAATTCCTAGCTGTTTAAGTGACCTTAGAAAAATTAATGGATAAGTCTAAACCTCAGTTTCCCCACCTGAAAAGTGGAGCTCACAACTCCTTCATGAGATGGTGCCTAGAATTATTAATAAATGAGTTCGTACATGAAAAACCACTCAGGTAGTGCAGAGTAAGGATTCAACAGATAATTCCTACTATTCTAGTACTATAATTATTCAGTAACTATTATCCAAATGTACAAATATGTTAGTGTGACAAGGAAGAGAAGAAGAAAATGAAAAGGGAAAAGGGAAGAATCTAGGAGCAAAAGGAGAAAGACCAAGAAAGAAACACCCACCAGAGAAGGAAGAATAGGTAGATTTAAGATAGATAGATAGATAGAGAGAGAGAGAGAGAGAGAGAGAGAGAGAGAGAGAGAGAGAGAGAGAGAGAGAATGAGAAGAGAATGAGCCTTTGGCGTGGTCATTGCTTATTCTTATCAGAATTTCTCCAATTCAGGCCCAGGCCACCAGCATCAGAATTTTCTGGATAAGAGAAGGGTGCACTCGTTTTAAAGATGCAGATTCCTGAGTGCACGCCAGGCTTACTGAGCCAAAAATCCCTGGATGTTGAAAGCAGGGAATCTGCATGTTCACCCCACCCACTGATCAAGTCTTATGTACAGATACGTCTGAAATGCACTGCAAAACTCTGTGCCATGATTCTTAACAGAGGGTACAGGGTATAGTTGGAAATCTGAATATCCCTGGAAGTTTCCCGAGCCTTGCTTCCAAATACAAATGATGACTCCCATTTCCTAGAACGATGGGTATCCCATAATTTTTCCTGGTATCTGTTTGAAACCCAAGGTTCTGGATTTTTGACCATGGTAAAGATCAAACCCACGGGGAGAAAATAGAGAAGTCATTAAGTAGAGGATATTCCATTGTAACATCTCCGCTTTACAAAGGCAGCAGCAGTGCCCTTGAGAAGGAGCTGGGCAAAGAAAAAAACAAAACAAAACATAAGGAATAAGTAGAGAAGGGAGACAGGCTGAGAAGTTTTCCAGAGGATTGTGGGATTGTGAGTTTCTTTGCATGTAAATCTGTGGTCCCCGGCCCCCTGGCAGCAGAATGGTACTGGTCTGTGTCCTGTCAGGAACTGGGATGCACAGTAGGAAGTGAGTGGAGGGCAGGCCAGCAAAGTTTCCTCTATATTTACAGCCGCTCCCCATCACTGGCATCACTGCATAAGCTCCGCCTCCTATCAGATCAGCGGCATTAGATTTTCATAGGAGCGTGAACCCTACTGTAAACTGTGCATGGAGGGATCTAGGTTGTAGGCTCCTTATGAAAATTGAATGCCTGATGATCTGAGGTGGAGCTGAGGAGGTGATGCTAGTGCTGGGGAGCAGCTGCAAACACAGATTACCGTTAGCAGAGAGGTTTGCACCATAAATGTAATGGGCTTGAATTATCCCCAAACCATCCACCCCCCAACCCTGTCCATGGAAAAATTCTCTTCCCTGAAACTGGTCCCTGGTGCCAAAAAGGGTGGAGACCGCTGACGTAAAGAATACTTATAGCCAAAATTAAATACCTCATAAATTGAGTAAAAAGAAATAATCATTATTTTGCAGTTTTGTTTTACAGGAAAACAGGCTTTATAAAAGTGGTGAAATTTTATTTATACCAAATCAGCATAAATAACTTTTTAAATGATTTAATCTGTCCCCTCCCATAAGAATATTTGCTGTTTTCTCTTAATGTAAATTCTATGCAATATGCTTTTATACATGCCCACAAACTATAGGATTTTTTGAAATACAATCTTGACTGTAAAACAGTCATGGTTTTAAAGGTAAGATAAAGTTTGCAATCACACACACACAAAAAAAAACAAAACATTGGTTAGTTTGTTTTTACCAAATCAGAATGAAGCATCATGTCTTATTAAACCAAAAATGAGCATCTGTCACACAATGACAATATCAATTGTCCTCTGCTTAGAAAATTCCCAAGTTCACTTTGTCACTGTATCACTCAGAGCCAAGCAGACATCAGTTCTCCTAACTGCTTTTGTTTCTCTGGCTTGTCCTTTACTTTGAACTTGGTAATTATCTTCTTTGACACAATGAAGAATAAAAAGACAGTCAAATCTATTGAGATGTTCCCTTAAGGCTTTCACCTTTAATAACATGCTTAGAAAGGTCTTCCCCACCCCTCGAATGCAGAGCCAACTCTATTTAATTTCAGAATGTCTTGTAGTTCTGTCTTCTTCCTTTTATTTCATGCTGTGTTCCGCAAAGGCTCCCTTGGAGACAGTTTTTCAATTCGGTATGCATCTAGAAACACAGCTGCTTTGGAGAATATTGCTAACTCCACATCTGCTTCTGATTTGAGCAGATTTTGGAAGGGTCAACATGTTAAGGAAAATAGCCCATCACCCTGTCAATCAGCAAGCATTTATGTAGCAGCTACTCTCCGGGTCACACGGAGGCACCGGAAGGGATAACTGACTCAGTTTCTATGCGGGAGTAAAGCAAATATGCATTAAATATATGTTTATAAAAATACATCTATTGTGGGTTGAATTGTACACTCCCAAAAGACATATTTAAGTCCTAAACCCTGGTACCTATGAATGTGATCTTTTCTGGAAATAGGATCTTTGCAGATGTAATCAATTTAAGACAAGTGATGCTGGATTGGAGTGGGTCTTAAATACAATGACTAGTGTCTTTATAATGGAAAGGAGAGGGAGATTTGGACACTGAGTTATTGAGGAGACACACAGAGGGAAGAAGGGAGGCTGTGTGAATACAGAGGCAGAGGCTGGAGTGATGCTGCCACTAGCCAGGGAATGCCAGGAGACACCAGAAGCTGGAAACAGCAAGGAAGGATTCTTCCCTGCAGCCTTTGGAGGGAGCATAGCCCTGACAATATCTTGATTTTGGATTTCCTGCCTTCAGAACTGTGGGACAGCAAATGTCTATTGGTTTAAGCCACCCCATTTGAGTTCCTTTGCTATGGTAGCCCTAGGATACTACAATAGCCTCCCTTGCTCCCATTTAACAATTTGCCAAGAATTTTAAATTTTTCTAATGATACATTCGAGTGCTCTAGGCTGAGCCACTATTAGGATTTAGGACTTCTGTATCATCATGGCAAGAAAAATTCATACCGCCTAACACTCACTGCTCCAGACACTCAACAAAGAAAGACTGAACATAAAAATGGAGAATTACAAAAAGGCATATATGATCCAAAATACAAAATAAATAGTCCTCTGAATTAGAAATGGAACAAAACTCCCAAACAACTAGAGGTGTTAAAATCTCAGCTCGCTAGTCTCCCATGGTGACTTCTGACCTGCAGAACTGTAGCAGAATAAATTTGTGTTGTTTGAGCCACTATGTTTGTGGTGTTTGTTACAGCAGCATTGGAATAGGAACACATCCAGCATTTATCAAAGGAGGCTGAGCACAACTGCAATTGAACTCCAACTGGGACTGGCACTCCTTGTGCCAAGGAGGAGAAGGAGACACAGGCACAATTTCAGCAAAGTCGCTTTCTGGCTCTGAGGATGAAGCTTCCATATCCCCTACAGCTTCTCAAGCAATAATAATTCCCCACGGCTATTAAGATGCCTGGATTTAGAAAGGTAGCCTGGAAGGACTCAGTCAACTGCAAAATCCACAGACAGAGTGAGCAGCACAGGAGTGAGAAATGAAAGAGAGATGAAAAAGCCAAAACAAAATAAATTCCTGTACAAAATATGTTTCCAAACTCAAATTCTAAAACCACATGAAGAAATTTAATGCTAGGAAGACAGCCAACGCAACCGGCAATCTAGATAGAAATCACTCCTGGTGACATTCATTTTTATAGAACTACCAGACAAAAACTTTAAAATAAGTATGTTGAAATAGTTCAAAGTGCTCAAAGTATTTTTTTTTAAACAAAGGATACTAAAGCACAACCAACCAAGCATAAAATAACACAATTAATATGAAACATGCAACATACAAGATAAACTCAAATATGGTCACAATTGAAAAGTAACTCTCAAAAAGGAACCTGCTATAAAATAGCAGTGTGGCACAGAAAAATGAAATCCCTTACCGTAAATCAATCCCTAAGATGAATATGCATGTCTGTTTGCATATACGCATGTGTGTGTACATACTCTCTAGTTTTAATTCTGCAGAAGCAAATAGAGCCTGAGATTGATTTTCCTGATAATAAACATCTTCCTTAAATAATAATATGTTGTTTACTCAAAAGAAGATATTGGATTTGGGAAGTTGTGGTCATGACCAATTTGAAATTTGAAGTTCGATCCTAACGTGGCAAAGGAAAGCCTGGAATTTTTTTAAAACAATTTTTATTTTTTCCTGTTGTAAAGTGTAGTTGTTAAAAAGACAAAAATAAAAAAAAATAAATTTAGTTTTAATTAACATGGGTGCGTAATAGTTGTATATATTGATAAGGCTACATGTGAACTTTTAATACAGGCACACAATGTGTAGTAACCACATCAGAGTAATCGGGGAAAACCTGGAATTTTGAAAGTTAGAGGACAAGAAAAGTCTCCTATTTCCCTGCTTTCTGCTGTTCATCCCCTAGTGAGACAGTGACCCAGTAGTACCCGAACTGCTGACCGAAAGGGAAGTACGAGAGGGTTATAAGCGAAGAAACAAAAGGAAAGACCAATGGTTTAAAAAAAAAAAATTGCATTCTGAAAATAGTCTCCAGGCACACTAGTAATATGAATGCAGATATTCATTCATTTAAAAGATTTATTTTTTTTCTAGACAGCCAATTATGTCATGGCTTCTCCCAAGAACCCAAAAAACAAATTATCTTGAAGAGAATTTCGTTTGTTGGGTTTTGCAGCTTAACAAGGCAGCGGTGCCGTCAACACAGAGTCCTGACTCGCCTCACAGGAGAATGTCTGGGACACAGTCTGAGAAATTAATTTTCTAATTCTGCCTCTGCCACCAGCTAATTTGGTTTCTTTGGATTAATGATGCCACATCTAAAAATGCTGAGATTAGACTAGATGTTCCCTCGCATCTCTTATCTCTTTCAGTTTTCTAATTTTATTATTCCGCTTCACGGTGATATTAAAATAGTCTACATCCCTGAAGTCCTCTTATGCATGATGTATAACAGTGTGGATTGAGAAAGAATGATATAGCTGAATTCTCAAAATAAACTCCAATTAAAATAAGGGAGTATTAATATTCTCACTATACCATACAATATATCCACAGATAAGACAGAAGCATGTTTTCAATTGTTATTATGATTGTGTACCACACACCTGCAAGAAATTATCAAAAACTGCAGAAATATATTATAAGCTATCTATTATTAGCTACTTCAGGGAATAGGAAAGCAAGTTTTAGTTTGATTAAGCTTTAAATATCGTTCCATCGTTTCTCCTTAATCAATATAAATTGAAAACAGATTCATCTAATTCACTTCAAGATCATAGTAATGGATTTGGAAGGCCAATTCCAGGTCTCCCGGGTATTGAGCAAAAAACAAAGTGTGAATGATTTGTCAATGACGCTGAGGCATGTAATAAAACTGTGACTCCCTCTAAAAACTGAATACGCACCCAGCTCTAAGGGCATGTGAACTCTAGAGGCCACATGTCAATCGGCAGAAGGAACACAGGAGAAAAATCAGGAAAGTTCTCCATAGTTTAAAAACAAATGAGAAGCAAAGAATATGTAATAACTAAGAACAAAATTGGTTAGTATTGGTAAACCAACTGTTGTCTTAAAGTTAAATGCAGTGTAATTACTGACTGAATGATAGGCATATGGATTTTCTTACATCTAATATTCAAATTAGATTGCTTTGCATAAATTCATTAAAATTATATTCACAGCCAAAATATATTTTCCATTTTTTTTATTGTTGCATAACAAATCACCCCCCAAAAGTGACTTAAAACAATAATAATTTATGTTACTCATGTATCTGGAATTGACTAGAATCATCTAGAAAGTTCTTGCTCAGGATCTCTACATGGCTGTAGGCAGATGCTGGTTGGGGCTGAGGTCATCTTGAAAGCTTCTTCCCTCACACATCTGGTGCCGGAGCTGGGAAGGTTGGGGACGAGAATGCCTGGGCTCAGTGGGCCTTCCTCTCTGCCTTCACATGGTCACCGCAAGTCATGTCTCCACATGGCAACCTCAGGGTAGCCAGACTCTTCAACGGTGGCCAAAGGCACCCAGAGTGAGTGTCACAAGAGAAACCATTAGAAGCAGCATGGCCTTTCCTAACCTAGTCTTGAAAGTCATGTGGCATCACTTCTGTCAAATTCCTTTCATGCTGGTAGTCTCAAGAGTCCACCCAAGTTCAAGGGAATAAGGATACCCCCTCTTGATAAGGGTGAGCAGGTCGGACAGGACATACTGCTATAGCCATTTTAGAAAATGCAGTCTGCCAAAAGCTGGTTGGAATAAGACCCCGATGGTTTTAAGACATCGTTTCTAGGCTATGGGGAGAAAATAAAGACTTTGGCATTATATTAGTTTTCTCTGGTTGCCATGATGAATTGCCACAAAAAATCTTGCCGGCCTATAGTTTAGAAAGAAGTCCAGTATGGGTCTCACCGAAATAAAATCAAGGTGTCATCAGGGCTGTGCCCCTTTCTTGAAGCTCAAGATTATTGTCAGAATTTAGTTCTTTGCTGCTGTGGGACTAAAGTCTCATTTTGTTGCTCACTGCCAGCTCGGGTCCATTCCCAGGTTCTAGAGGACCCTGAACTCCTCGGCTCCTGGCTCCCTTCCCCCATCTTCAAAACCAGCAGTGCTGAGTCACACTCACTCCCGCACCTCATCTCTCCTGACTTTCTTCCGTTACATTCCCCTGACTGACCCTTCATGGAGAATATTCTCTGCTCCTAAGGGCTCATGTGATTAGATTGAACCCACCTTGAAAATCACGGGTAATCTCCCTGTCTCAAGATCTGTAACCTGAACCGCATCAGTGGAGTTCCTTTTGCCTTGTAGGGTGACATATTCTCGGGACTAGGACTTCAGCATCTCGGGGAGCCGTTATTCTGCCTACCACAGACATAATTTGTATGATTAAAGAGAGACCATGGCAATGGGATTAAAGAAATTGATATTCAAATTCAATAGTTCTGGGGACTCCATGAAGTGACTCCACATTCATTAAGCACATCTGTTTAAACAAGTGATTTCCCTTCTCACACATGGTCAGAAGCATCCGATTACAAAGTGCATGCCCCTAGGCTCATGAGTTGTTTCTCAGTGGAAAGACTTTCTCACTAAAATTTAATTAGCTTTATTTTATGTGATTGTAATAAGAGTTACTTGGTTTTGAAGGCCAAACTAACCCAGCAGTGGCAAATTTAGAAGTGGCAAATACCAATCAACAATGACAAGTGACATCTGCGACAAAGAAGAAAGACAAAAATATATATAACACAAAAGTATAATCTCTACCCCACAATACACAAAAACAAATAGCAGTCAAAAGTCATTTGTGGGCAGATATTGTTGTACTGGTGAATATGACTATATGTCACAAATAAATGACTAAATTATATACAGAATATTATTTTTATGAATTTATAACATACTGTAGAAACATTTTACATTTTGTAAGAAAAGCCTAATTGAAAAGAAAAAACAGAGCTGGGTGCGCATGCAGTGTAGTGGACGTGTTGGCAAATTGGGCCATTCTCACCCTTCCTGCTGGGAAGGAAATGGACCATGAGCCCACCCTCCCTGGACATTTGTGTCTGCACTGTGGGATGTGTGATCCAGACTGAGCAGGTTATTGTCACTCCTCCTGCGGCCGGCCTGTGGATGCAGAGAAGATGAAGTTTGTCAAGAGAAGCCACATGTCAAACACAAACCTGAATCCTACTAGCGTCGAGGGTTCAATCCCACTCCCTCCAGAGAACCCAGGAGCACTTTCAGTCTTGGAGTCCCCTAGCATCCTTCCAGTCATTTCCTTTCCTTTTATTTATTTATTTATTTTGGCCTGACCCAGTTGCAGTGAATTTCTCTTCCTTGTGACCAAACAATTCATTACTAAGACAGATGGGCAAAAATCTCAGTCATCAGAAAAACAATCCAGCTATCAAAAAGGATCGATTCTACAGCGGCTCCAGGTGGCCGTCAAGTTTTGTAGTTTGTGCCATTTACCAAAGTGTTTTGTGTTTGATGTAAGTGCGTTTCAGTAAACTTTCCAAGCTTCGATTAGAAGAATATGGTTTCCCACCTCAATAACAAGCTTTTCATAAAAGAGATTTTATTTCAAGTATGACCCAATAGTGGAATTTGATCAAAATGAGTTGAAGAACTCAAGTGTTTTTCAAAGAACATCCTTATAATCGGTTTTTATATATCTCAACACACACCTTTTTGAAGCTGAGAAATTAAATCATTGTAGGAATTATAGATTTCAAAGAAAGCCCCTATCATTTTTTAACCAAGAAATCTATATGTTTTGGAAAAAAATAAATCACATTAGCATTATAGACAATAGGATTTGTTCCTGGAAAAAGTCATTAGTAAGATTAGATTTTTCAGGATTTTGAAGTTTAGTGACTTTTATCGGTTAGGGTCAAGGCAGGTCTAACAGAGGCCACGCCAGGTAATTCACTACAGGGAAATTAACATGGGAGACCTGTAACAGTAGTGTTGAAAGATTTGAATAGGCGCCCAAGAAACAGAGGCAAGCCAGAGACTAGCAGCAGGAGTTGGGATTGCACTGCACAAGATACGCAGGGCTGGAGAGACCAAGAAGGAGACCAGAACTGACAGGTTGGAGCTAGAATCCTAAAGGAGACACAAGGACAGCTGAAGACCCCACATGAAGTGGAGCAAAAGAGGGAGGTACACTTGGCTTTTTCCATTGGCTGCTCTTAATTGGCAGCAGGTTGGCAACAGAGCCCAGGCAGGATAATTTGTATGAGTCGAACCCCTGCATACTGAGCAGGTCAGGGAAGAGCTGGAAAAAGTTCCAAGGACAAACAGGCCAATAACCAACACAGTGATTGTGAAGATTTTTGCACCTAAAAAAAGATGCATTACAATATGTGGAGTGACAGAGATAATGTCTTCCAGCACAGAACAGTATTCTAGCTAAAAATCATATATTAATAACTACCCCAAAAAATCATACTATGATATACTAATACAGAGACCTAAAATACACAAGATCTAGAAGTCAAATAGAGAAATAAGCCAAAGATTGTACCTTATTGCCCTCTGGCATGTAGGTACAGGGCCAGGGCTTATAACCTGCCCTGTGAGCAAATATGATAATACAATACTTCGTGCCATGATTGTTATATTATTGTCTATAACCATTATATATTAATAATTATAACTGATGTCAACGAAATATGGTAGAAAACATTGTAATTACCTGCCAAAATCCACTCCACCCTCCTTCATTGTTTTACAGGCTTAGGATTTGATTGTTTGAGTCATGATATGTCTAAGCCATTCAGGGAGATCCCACCAGTCTTACAAATGTTGGTTCAGACATAATCAGCAACCCACACATAAGCCAATCAACATATGACATTCGCTTGGTTATAGAACTTTGTGCAGGGATGGGCCATTCAAATTTTATTTAATTACTATGAAAATGAAGTTCTATCTCCCTACTCTTTGAGGTGAAAGAGCAATGGTGATGCCTCAGTTCCTTCTTGTAGCTATCCTGTGACCAGGAGAGAACTCAGCATGGAAACAAAGTACACAGAGGGGATCAGAAACAACTGCATCACACAAAAATGAATATAGAGCCTTGATCAAACCATACCTGAATTCCGTTACTTTCAAATATTTCAGATACATAAGCCGGTAAATCCCCTAGATTCTTTAAGCCAATTAGAGGTTGGTGGTGGTTTTCATTCGTTTGGGTTATTTTTTGTTGTTGTGATTAATAGTAACCAAAAACACAATACTAGAGACATTGCTACTTCTTTACATGGGCTATCTCACTAAACTCTGCCCAAAGTCCCAGGATGTATTTTTTTTTAATTTTTAATTATCTTGAGTACATAATAGTTGTATATCTTTACAGGGTACATATGATGTTTTGGTATAGGCATACAATGTGAATTAATTAAATCAGAGTAATTGGGGTATCCATTGCCTCAAGCATTTAACATTTCTTTGTGTTAGGAACATTCCAGTTCTACTCTTTTAGTTATTTTAAAGTGTGCTCTAATTTATTGTTGATTATAATCACTTTGTTGTATTATCAAATATTGTTCATTCTATCTAATTACATAACTCCATTTTATATTTGAGGAAAGTGAGGAATGCAGAATGCAACTTGCTCAAATTTCCACAGTTTGTAGAGAGTTTGAATTTGGTCCGTCATAATTTAGAGCCTGTGCTCTTAACCACAACACCACCGATTTCCTATACCTACCTTGCTGCACCAAAACATGTACTAATAGATAACTCTGTTGGCCTTCAACTTCCAGAAAAAAAATTAAAATAAATGACTTTATAAACCCCAAAACAGAAAACATGGGGACAAGTTAGAGAATGTTCGAATGTACACAATCAAACCAAGTTAAGCCTCAGATATAATCAATTAACAGCTTGTACCAAAATAAATCATTCAAGGACATTAGGTAGCCACAGACCACCTTGACCACACAGACTAAAATGTCACATCTTAAGAAACACTTTTAAAGAAAGGTAAATAAAAGTGGATATCACCAGGGCAGCCTATTTTGTTTCTAAAACTGGGGAAAATGTTGGTTTTAACTTAAAACTGTGATTATAAAATTTAGAGTATTCTAAGACTATGATTGCTTAACTTGGATGGCTTCTAAATAGTTTTCAGTATATGTACTTAAAAGTTATGTAAAAGTTTTTGGCAAAAATACCATATATATTATTTATATGTATACATACACACATGTATACATACACACATAATTCTACATATATGTGCATAAGTATATGTATACATATAATTCATGTGTGTGAGATAGAGAATTATGTGATTATATACATAAATGAGTTATATGTTTATACAAATTATATTTATTACAAAGTTTGATATACATACCAATAAAGTTTGACATCCTTGTCAAAATTTATTCTTCTCCTCTAGATATATATGAATAATATTTTCTTGTAGTATTCTTTCTCACAGTCAAGTAAAAGTGACACCTACTCCCTTGGGTCTTACTTATACTGTCCTGTCCACAAAAGCATCTGCAGCTGTCCAAGGTACACCTAGTCTTTTATAAAGCTAAATACAACATGACTCAACTAAATGGGCGAGATGTGTTCACATTCCCCAAGTAGCCCCAACTCTCTCTCCGTTAGGGCCCCTAAGGATTCAAAACATGCTGTAGCAGTGGTTTGCATCAACCGTGTTACCCCACGTGAATTCTTATTGCTGCGAACTGCCAAATGCACTGGAGAAAACAAGGCTCTGGCACCATCCTATTAATAAATCTGTACTATCCCTTGGAAAAGGTCCCTGCCTGAGAAACCAGTTAGTAGATATTCTTGGCAGAATTTAATTTCTTTTTTCTTTTGACCTGTTGTGGGCACACAGACTCCATTGTGTGTCTGCTTTCCCTAAATAGAAAGCCCAAGGTCTGCACTGAATCTTTCAAAAAGAGAAGAAGGTAAAAGCTTCCAGTTTGGTCTTGATAAGCCTGGCTCTAAAAATAGGAAGCTAGGACAGAATGTTTTATATTGATATTTCTTCTGTTTAAAAAAGCAGTAACATTTTAAACCATCTAAGCCCCCTAAAGCAAGTATGAGTAAAATGAGGCCATTTCTGCCCACAGGGACTAAGATGTGTCCAAATTCCTATTTCCCACCACCAGCCAGTCCCAGGACAGAAGTAACATCCTGAGAGTCAGTCATTCACCCCTGAGTTAAAAAAGACTTGAAGGCCCTGCGTAAGATAGAAGCTTCATGGGTAAATTTTTTGTTTAGCAAACATGTTACTTGGACAAAAATGAATCTTCAAAGAAACTTGATACAAAACAGATAAGTTTTAATAAGATTTTCTGGGGAAAGGTCAAGAAAAGCCTAGAACATGTAATTACCAAATGAGTAAGACATCTCAGGCTCCAAATGGAGGCTGGTATCTGAGCAGAAGGACCCAGGGCCTTAGAGACAAGTGGACCTGATTTGACACCTGGGTTTCTTACCTGTCCATTGCTGTGCAACATTAGCTAAGTCTTTTAGTAGTTCTTGCTATGCTTTGATGTTCTGAGTTTTAAGATAGGACCAATGTCTGTCTCAAGGTATTATTAGGATAAGCTGAGAAAATCGTTTATAACATTTGGTTCTTCTAAATTCTTAGACAGTCTTGCTGGTTAATATTAAACCCCCAACCTCCCACCTCCAACACACACCCTCACTTCAGTTACCTCCTAACCTGTAAGCACAGAGCTATATCCTTAAGGCCAAAGGTCCTAAGCCTCACTTTCTTAATCTCTTCCTGTTGTTGGCAAACTCTAAAAATGGTACCCAAGATTCCACACCCTAATCCCTGGAACGCATGAATGTGGTGAGATGCCACTCTTTACCGTCACTCTCATTAGAGCTCAGCAGAGTGACTATTATGCCATATGGTACAGTTGACTTTAAGATTGGGAGGCACCTAGGGGCACCTCATGGGTCCTTTTAGACAAACAGCTTTCCCAGCTATTGAAGAGGCAAAGTCAGGGAGATTTAAAGTGTGAGAAGGGCCCAACATGGTGATTCTGGTTGGAAGACAGAGGGGCACATGAGAAGGAATGGGGCAGCCAGTTAGTGAGGAAAGGACTTTCGTTCTACACAATATACAGCAATAGAAAACCGATACACTGGGGGGAGCGGGAGGGGACTGAGAGAGAGAGAGAGAATGAATGAGCAAATTCATGAATGAGCAAAAATAATCAACAATAGTGAATCAGGATAAATGGTATAAGAGACTTCCTTGTATTATTCTTGCAACTTTTCTGTAAATTTGAAATGATAGCAAAATAAAAATTTACAAACAATTAAAGCACAGCCTAAAATAAAGCTCTTTGCCACCTGCATAGCTGCCAGTGGATGAAGCGAACTCATAAACCCTCCTTTAAAGCATATAGAGACTGCGTCGTCTGCCATGGGTGACCCGCAATGAAAGGACAAGTATCCCTTGACTGTGATTACAAATTCTCAGGTTTATTCCAGACAGTGTGAGGTCAAAAGAAGGCTTCTCTTTTTAATTTTGGCATTAATATCTCTTAAAAAAATAAAAAAGATCTCTGCCAGAATCTAATTATCGGAAGTCCATGACTCCTATCATGGAGTTATGAGGCCATTAATCTGAGGATACGGCAGTGTACTAATACTGGGTATCCGTGTATTCAGAAATGCAGGATAATTCCCCTGGTGTTGTCTAAAAATCCATTTGTGTGATGAAGAGATAATTTGTACAACACCACAAAGGAATATTTTAGATACCAGCTTGTTGAGTTTATAATGCAAAATCTCAGAAATTAGTATAGGCACAATAATGTTAATAACTAGGTCATCCATCAGAGACATCCACTGGTCCTCCTAGATAAAGAACAACAAACATGCATAAGCAGAATCTGTTTGCTATTGATTTCTCTGCTTTGCTCTTACTAGAAAATACATTTGAGAGAGCCTAGAAATAAGTCAAACATTGCTCACATTATGTTTTAAAATATCCTCCAGGTCTATTTTCTGTATTTCCTCTGTCACTACTCTCACTTCTACATTTTTCTTTTTTTTTCTAATATATTTCTTTTTGTTTCAGAATATTACAGGGATATAAACGTTTTGGCTACATAAATTACTTTTGTACAGTTTGAGTCAAAGTTATCAGTGTGTCCATCACCCAGATAGTGTGCATTGTACCCATTAAGTGTGAATTTATCCATCCCCTTCCCCCCTACACCTGCTTGATTTCCATTGAATTTTACTGCCATATGTAAACAAGTGTTGATCATTTAGTTCCAATTTAATAGTGAGTACATATGGTGTTTATTTTTCCATTCTTCTGATACTTCACTTAGGAGGATGGTCTCTAGTTCCATCTAGGTTGTTACAAAAGGCATTAGTTTACCATTTCATTTTTATGACTAATACTCCATGGTATACATATACCACATTTTATTAATCCACTCACGTATTGATGGGCACTTGGGTTGTTTCCACATCTTTATGATTGAGACTTGTGCTGCTATAAACATTCGTGTGCAAGTGTCTTTTTTATAAAATGTCTTTTTTTCCTTTGGATAAATACCCAGTAGTGGGATTACTAGATCAAATAGTAGGTCTCCTTTTATTTCTTTGAGGTATCTCCATACTACTTTCCATAGAGGCTGAACTAATTTAAAGTCCCACCAATAGTGTGTAAGTGTTCCTTTCTCTCTGCCTCCATGCCAGCATCTGTTGTTTTGTGACTTTTTGATAAGAGCCATTCTCACTGGAGTTAGGTGATATCTCATTGTGGTTTTGATTTGCATTTCCCTGATGATGACAGAAGTTCAGCATTTTTTCATATGTTTATTGGCCATTAGTCTATCTTCTTTTGAAAAGCTTTTGGTCATGTCTTTTGCCCACTTTTAAATGGGGTTGTTTGATGTTCCTTGCTGATTTGCTTGAGTTCTTTGTGGATTCTGGTTATTAGCCCTTTATCGGATATGTAACATGCAAACATTTTCTCCCATTCTGTACATTGTCTGTTTGCTCTATTGATTGTTTTCTTGGCTATACAGAAGCCTTTTAATTTAATCAGATCCCATTTATTTATTTGCTGTGGTTGCTTTTGGGGTCTTCATAAATTCTTTGCCTAGGCCAAAAAAAGACCCCAAATAGACAAAGCAAACTTAAGCAGAAAGAACAAACCGGGAGGCATCAATTTACCAGACTTTAAGCTATACTACAAGGCTACAGTAACCAAAACAACATGGTACTGGCACAAGAACAGAGACAAAGACCAATGGATCAGCACAGAGAACCCAGATATAAAACCACACTTATATTGCCATCTGATCTCTGACAAAGCAGACAAAAACATACAATGGGGAAAAGAATTCCTATTCAGTAAACTATGCTGGGAAAATTGGATAGCAACATGCAGAAGACTGAAACAGCACCGGCACCTCTCACCACTTACAAAAATTAATTCACAATAGATAACAGATTTACACCTAAGGCATGAAACTCTAAGAATTCTAGAAGAAGAGGTTGGAAAAACTCTTATAGATATGAGCTGTGCATTTTTTGTTAAGCTTTTTGGATTAACTTTCATCCCCATACCTCCTGTCAGTAATACCCTAAGATATTTTGACATTGATTATCAACATCAATTTCAGTTTGATGCCATCTGTTATACACTGTGGGACTTGAGCATGTCTTTTCATTCTCTTTTTTTTTCCCCCTAAGCTCATTTGAATTTCTATATCTCCTGACAGATAGGAACATCATGATACTACAAAGCATTTTCAAACAGAAGAAGACTTTATTTGAGCTCCACCACTCTTCTGTGCATTGTAAACCATTTCCTTTGCTTATAATAACTCACCCGTGGCCAAAGGACTAAACCCAGGGGCTCATTGAATTGTCATCAGCTCTCCTTAGGGCTGCAGCATGAGACATGCAGCCAAAGCCACAGCCTTTCTCTCAAGACAGGGCTTTCTACTTTAGACAATGATAATGATCTCTTAGAAAATATTTCCCTGTGTAGATATGAATCTGCATCTCTCTAATGTCTAATCATCATTCTTTGTTTGGACTTTTATGTCCACATGGATTAAAATTATTCCCTCTTCCAAATGAAAGATCTTCTGACATATGAGGACACCCCTCTTCCCTCCCAGTCCCCAGATCCTCTCTTTTCCAGGCAAAGTATACCAGAATTTTCACAAGGCCTACCTGTGAGCACCTCACACCTGGTTATCCTTGTCCGGATCAGCTCCATTTGGTGAGCACACTATATATACACACATATATATGCATGTATACACACTACTTACACATACACACATATACTCACACATATATAATATATATGTTTTATATATACATATATATATATAGAGAGAGAGAGAGTAGCCTAATATTATAGAGTACAACAAAACTCCGAAAATGAAACAGAGCTATCATTATCTTGCCAATTATTATTTTTTCTTTGCTGTGATTGAGCTTTTTTTTTTCTTTCAGCTTATTATGGGGGTACAAAAGCTCAGGTTATATATATTGCCCATGTCCCGCCCATCCCCCTGAGTCAGAGCCTCAAGCGTGTCCATTCCCCAGACAGTGCGCCTGGCACTCACCATGTAGTCATACCTCCATCCCCTCCCCCCACCGCCCACCTCCCTGAGTCAGCAACTTCAAACATGACCATTCCCCAGACGGTGCACAACGCACTCATCATGTAGGCATACACCCATCCCCTCCCCCTACCCCCCCCACCTCAGACTGATATCCAGTTGGTATCATTCCCCAATGTGCATCTTGCATTCTCTATTTTTATAAAAATTAGCCAAGCATACACTTCAGTCTTTATATCATGTTAATGGATGATTGTGTGTTTGTATAGTTTGGGAGGCGGTGCCATTATTTCTATTAAAGTGTTATTTTGTCTCTATAAGCATTCAAATGCCAGCAGAGAAATTTTCAGATTCTATTATAACTGAAGTAACTGATATTCTATGATTACTAATTTTATAGTTACTCAATTTTCTCAGATATTTCTATGAAACCATTGCTTCATGGTAAAAGGAAACACTCATAGAGTATATTTCATTTAACTGTCAATCCATTCATATGGTAATACAGGTACACTTAATTTTACTTATTCTCTTAAAGAAACAACCATATTAAAAATAAAATGAGCCTATTAGCTCTCAAAAATGCAGCTGTTTAATAGGTGGTCCCAGTCACAGGCAAAATAAATGGTATTTAAATCATAAAAAGTTAAAATTTAGCCATATTCTGGGCCAGTTAGCAGGTTGAAATATTGTTAGTGTTCTCACCGTAGTTAGACTGCAATTCTAAGAAAGCTGTGCTATTTTATTACAACTAATAGACCCAGAGTTCTTCTAGGCTTTCAAATCTCAGGGCAGCCTCAAACCCTGGTAATTTCCTGTGATGCTACTACATGAATCAAAGCAAATCGCAGTATTAAAATGTACAAAGAATAAGTGATAAATATAGCCAATGAGGTTGAGTTCCAGGAATTCAATTCTGATATAGCTGCTCATAATTCACAGAAATGAGCTCTTGGTAATAAGGTCAACAGGAGATAATCACTAGAAAAATCCATAGAATCCATAAAGCAATGTGGACAGTCGTGCCTTCATTTCTAGATTCATGAGTGAGTAAAGATTCCACAATGGGAACGAACCTTTTCTATTTGTAATCATGCAGCCTGTGACATAAATGTTTCACTTAGACTCTGGACTAGAGAATCCTTACTTACCATCTTGATTAGTTGTCAGTGTGTTTCTCTAAGATTCAGTTGCTAGAGGAAGATGACAAAACAGATGCCTAATGATCAATTTCTTCTCCAATAGCTGAGGTGGGGTTTGAGGGAAGGGTGCATTTCCAGGGAAAAGAAAAGAAGGCAGGTGACCGGGCCAATTTTCCTTATGAAAATGATAGCTGGGCATCTGGACAAATAGATCAATGAAATTTAAGGGGAGAGGAGTCCCTATCTTTGCAATGCTTTAAGCAGAATGTCCCAGATTTAAGATTATTTGTGACAAACCATTCATCTATAGATTTATAAGGCATGGCTCTCATCCAATTCTCTGAGGTATAAAATGACCATATTTCATGACTTGCATGCTCTCTGTTGTCTGAGGGGACTCAGGTATCTCTCTCAGAGAACTAGTCTATTGTTCTGGGTCAGGGAGTACGTGTCCAATGTTGCAAGAAAGGATGTGGTAGCCACACAGGAAGTCCCAAACCTCTCCTTGCTTTATCCAGGCATCTTGCATGTCTAGGATAGATCCTTTAAAACATTAATAAATCTTGAATCTGGAAAAAAAAATGAATAAGTGATACTACCAACAAAGCTCCAATTTTCATGTTAAACAGCCAGTCTTGTGATTCTATACCTATGAGTAACTTATTTAAACACATTCAAAATGTTTTATATCGAAGGAGGATGATATATGAATGCCTAATCCTCCCATATGTGAAATTTGAGTGAGCAAAGAAAAAAATCACATTGGTCCAGGAACCTTTTAATATTTTAGTCATCTTAAGGTAAAGAGCCATAATTCCAGATACCTATGGATAAATATAGCAGCGCTGTTCATGAACTAGAATTGAAACTTTTAACTGAGTGTGAGCTGTGCTTACATTTTGGAAAAAATAGACAATTTTGGTTCAGATGCCATTATCCTTCCTCACATTCTGAATTAAGAATGTTCATATACTTTGCAAAATAAGATGTAGGGTTGCCCTTGAATTTGTATTTAAAAATTGTGATATAATAAAGAAATATAAAAATAAATGTGCCTATCAGACACAAATGGTCTTAACTTACTCTGCACAATTAAAATTACCATTCCAAACTAGTTCTGCTTATAAACTCCATTCATTTTCAGGGGTTGCTGTATTCTCCCTAATGTCTCTCTGTGGTTGTGACCAGCTGTTCATGTTACTTAAATGTTTGATAGGAAAACACCTGGAAATAAATGGCCTCCACAGGGAAATATGTTGTGCCATTTGCCAAGAAAATGGAAGGGGAGCATGAATGGATACAAATGAACAACTTTGCTACTCCAGTCTTTTTTAAAATAGCATCTTGAGGCACACATTTCATATATGTAAACAGTCTAAGTTTTATAGAAGACTGTTTAATAGGAATGGTATCATCAGCTTTACTGTTTTTATTTTAATCCAACATGAATGCTGTGGTTGACTTCAGCTGTTTTGTTTTTTCAATCCTTAGATCTAAAAGTATATAAGGCTAATGAATGAAATCTGCAATACTTAACACGTACTTGCAAAAAAATGCATTGTGGAGAACTGTAAAATTTGCCACCGAACACCTTGATTCCCAATACCAAGAGACTAACCACACCCTTTATATTCCTTCTTGGGGTCAACAATTCCAAAAATAGAACATAAAAAGTAGAGGCAGGCCATATTCCAAAGAAAAACAATTCTGTGGTGCGTGTGCCTACAATGCCATGGCTTGTTCCAAGTGTGGTATGTAGCATTTTGTATTGACATCCCCTGTGAAACCAATATGTCAGAATTTCACTCTTGCAAACACCTGTGTGCACAAGTGTGTGTGCACACACACAAACAGAGAACGTGTACACAAGTATAACTTGTGGAAAATGTCAGGGAGGGGACATACCAGATAGCTAATGGTAGTTTCTTCTGGGGGTTGGAATTGGAAGTGGCAAAAAGCAGAAATTGCATTTTTGCTCTACTGGCTTTTTCAATATGTTTCACATTTTAAAAGAACCAAAAAAGAAAAATTAAAAGGAAAATACCTGACTTTGCTCCATATAGCCCTATAATGAAAGTTTTACTTGTGAGTAGTAATCATGCTACCATGCCTGGGCCTAAGTTTCCGTGGCCAATACCAAATGCTTTCTCATGTATCATTGCTCAGGCTCCCTGTGACAGCTCTTTACAGTTAGTAGGAGAGACATTCTGATTTTCATTTTACTGACTAGTAACAATGGGCTTTAGACAAAATCCATTAACAGGCATGAACCATTTCATATGGAAATGGAGTAGCGGGGAATTGCACCCAGGCCTTCTAAACCCTGCCTTTTGAACAAAACAACCGACCTTACTGGAAGCATTTCATTCAGAAAAGGCTCAATGAGCACTAAAAGTATACCAGCAAACAAAAGGAAGTCAATAAATATTTCAAAAAATCTTTTTGGAGAAGCCCCATGGACTAAAACGGAATAAACCCAGGTAATTATTTCTAGGGTCTAATACTGACCAAGCAACTTTTTACAACATCAGTGTATTTTGAAAAGGCAGTCACTGCTGCCAACTTGAGTGCTTTCATAAACTTCAGTGATCTATTATATTATCATTATTATTATCTGTTTCTTATTTCAGGTTAGCAATTATTTAAATTGGTTTACTAGGTTGTTTTTTTTTTTTTTTTTAACTTATGCTTTTTAACCTGGGCATCCATTGCTTTGCTCTTCAGTGTTCTGAGAGGTTTTCAATCACACAGAGATTTATTATGCCTTCACTGTGTAATTATTCAACATGTAATTTGTGTTGTCTGTGACTGTTCTGAAATATTCATAGTGTGTTCATTGTTTTACCTGGATAACGGATCTCAGCAACAGTGTATTCTGAGTAGGGTATCGCTCAAGTTTATTATATACCAAATTATATCTTGAGCACCCTCTAGTATATTGCACGGTGGCACAGGTGCAAATGCCCTAAGAATCTCTGGCTTCAGAGAAACAAAGCAAACAATAACATAGAAATTAAGTAATCATTTGTAATGTAGCAGGTGCCAAAAGAACATAGCAAAATACTAAAATGACTACATATTCTTTGACATTCAGAGAAAAAAAAAAGCAAGTGAGAAAATGAGCTATTGTATACCAGGATGCTTTGAATGTGAAATAAATGGTGGTCAGAAAGTGCCTTCCTGGAGGAGATGAGGCTTGAGCCAAAGCCGGGAGGATGAGTAGAGGTTCGACAAATGCCATTGGTGAATGAAGGCCATTCTCTAAATAAGCAGCTTTACCTCCAGGAAGATTCTAGACATTTTTGCTGCCAGCACCAAGTTAAGAACACCTATTTCTTTAGACTCAGTAATAAATAAACAAACAAACAAAGGAGTACTTTTAAAAAATTCAAGTTGATATAAGAAAATGTTATCTTACTTTGAGTTTTAATAGGCAAGTACAAAACTATTTAGTGATGACATTGCCTTAGGAGAGTCTGAAGAAAAACTAAGGCTGCAATCACAGGGCAAGCAGATTATAACCCCATGGAGCCTGGGAGCCGAGGAACAGAGATCTGAGAATGTTCTTTCTAAATCCAACATCTTACGCAAGGCTCGTGGCTTAAAGTTATCTAGTGAAGATTAGCAAAGTGGATCCAGTAATGAGCTTTCCCTAAAAAATGAAGGATTTAATAGCAAGCTAAATTTCAAAAAAGGCACATTTTATACACCAGAACTTTCAAAAAGTTTATTTCAGGTTGAAAAGTTCTATTTCTACAGTATTGTAATTTAACCCTGCTATTTGAAGAACTAGATTTCAACAAATCCATATTCAGTAACACCATGCTGTTTCGTAACTATGGTAGCGATAAATGTCATTTCACAAATAGAGGATTTGAATATTATTTGTTCAACTCATTACCATTTTAATCTTCCTGAAATTCTTTTTCTATACTGCAGGAATTAAAAAAAAAACAGACTTTATCAATATAATCAATTCCAAGCTTAACTAGATTAATATTTATTGATTATTAACTGTTTTAATGCTCCTTTTAAAAGTTCTTAGTTTCATGTTTGATGTTATGAAATAACAAAAGGATATTACAAAAGTTGCTAACCAATATGGAAATTTAGTATATGATAAAGACTTTAGGTCAAAGAAGTGGAAAAAAAGATTAATTCTTTTCTAAAAATGGTATTGGGATAATTGCTTAGCAGTATAGAAAAAGATAAAATGAAAGCCCCTACACATATTAGAAGCATGGATGAATTCTCTATAAGCTAGGACTAGGAAAAGCTTTTCTTAAATAGGACTCAAAATCTATGAAAAAAAATGAGAACAGATCAATAAATTTGACCACATAAAAAAAATCATATGGCAAAAATACCAGAGTAAATAAAAAGACAAGTGAAAAACAGGGAAAATATTTGCAATTTATATTAGGCGAATGGGTTAATATCCCTAATACATAAAGAGCCAGAGAGGACATTCTAAGGGAAGAATGAGCATAGAGAATTCACAGAAAAACTAATGCAAATGGGCCTTAAAAATAAAGATGTTCAACCTTAATCAAAATAAGAGAAACACTAATTGAAAATACTTTGAAATATTATTCATCACCTATTGAGGCGGGTGTGGTTGGCCACTTACTTGGTTAACGTGATTTGAAGAAATATTGTTGGTAGGAATAAAAATGTGGATGACATGAAACGTCCATAGGAATGAAAAATGGCCAACATTCCATTATAGAGGGGAATCTAACAATATATAAGGTAATTGCATCAACATTTAATTTGGGGGTTTGACCTCAGTAGTGGGATAAAATTAGCTCTCTGCAAAATGCTGCTGTGTTCTCACCTAACAAAGCATGACAGCTAGTCTGAAGGGATCAAACTATTCCAAGCATCTTAATCCCAAAAAGGCAAAAGCAAAGTGAAAGAGATAAACCTAATTCAGTGATCGCTTAACAACCCAGAAAGTATTTACTTCAAGAGATTTTAAAACACAGTAATGTGACGGGTGACATATGTCCTCAGGATAAAAGCAAAATTAAGAAATTTTAAGTTATTTTGAGAAATACCAGTTGCAATAGTATTGCTACTGTTAATCTGAAACTATCATATATATCCATAAATGCACATGGACTCAGAGACACATGATAGAATAAAGGAAATAAGGAATAATATTAATCAAGATTTTATTTTAAAATATATATAAATATTAAATCAAAAAAGTTAAAACTTTATAATTCTAAATTTAAATTAGAAATATTGGTAGGAACATGTTTTTTTTTTTTTTTATCCAAAGCAAGCAAAAACAAAAACATATCCCTTGTGATATCCAGTTTTGCCTGCAAACAGTTACCCAGACCAGGAACAATGAGCCCCCAGTACTGAAAAGTTTTTAATCTGAGTACCATTTCCCACCAAAGTGAACAAAGACACTTGGAATAAATAGCTGGTTCTGCATTTGGAGCAAGAAATGCACATATTAATCTGCAGCATTTTGCATCAGAAGTCAACCGTGTTCTCAAAGATGGCACAATTTGACATCAAGAAGAATAAACTGCAATGGATGAAAACATATACAAAATGTTAAATCTAAAAACATACAGTAATTTAAAAACTTACTTGTTACTTTGGGAGGTTGCTAAGGAATTATCTTACTATTCTGAAAAATGGTGAATAAAGGGAAAGTACGTAACATTTTTATACCTTTCCTTGGTTCCCTTAGTATAATCAAACAACTCATGAGATTAAAATATATAGGATATATATAATTCCAATTATTAATATAGAAGGAATAATTAAATTAAAAATTACTATTTTTTCTTTTGATAAAAATATCGGTTCTAGGCAACGTTCAGCAATAACAGACATAATGTTACCTAAAAAGTGATGAGGGAGCCAGGCACAGTGGCTCAGGCCTGTAATCCCAGAACTTTGGGTGGCTGAGGTGGGAAGATCACTTGAGGCCAAGAGTTTGAGACCAGCCTGGGCGACATAGTGAGACCCTGTTTCTACAAAAAATTTATAAAATAGCTGGGCATGGCAGTGCACACCTCTAGTCCAAGCTACTCAGGAAGGAGGCTGAGGCAGGAAGATGGCTTTGTTGGAGCCGGAAGTGCAAGGCTGCAGTGAGCTTTGATCACAACACTGCACTCCAGCCTGAGTGACACAGGGGAACCCTGTCTCTTAAAAAAATAAATTAAAAAAATAGAAAAAAAATAATGGAGAGGTTTATAATGGATGGTCAAGCTGATATCACTTGAAGTCATTTGTCACATTTAAAATCATAAAAGAAAGCCAGCCAGATGTTAATTGTCCCTTGATGTGACAAAATAGGAGGTTCTGTGATGCTACTTATGAGATATTCTTGGCAAAACATTGGCCCTAAACCTTTTCAAGCCTTTAGATTTAGATCTACAGTTTATATAACATACAGAGGAGAAGAAAACATGCTAAATAAAACCAAGAGATTGCAATCACTCAAACTCAGCATGTGAAGTTTCCTCGGGACCAACAGTCTTGATTCCTTAACAAATAAATTACAGGAAAAAAAGTAAGTATTGAGCACCTATAGATTAACACAGACTTGAAGACATACCAGCCAAATGCAATGAATTAGCTTATTTGAATTTTGATTTAAGACATAGTATATATGCATGTATTTATGCATACATATATGATGGCTGTATATACAGTTATAGTTCCAGGAAACTACTGCATACCAGACATTGGAGATGCTGCAGGGAAGAAGACAGTCCTTGGCTCCAAGAAGAGTTGAGAATGGGGCTGTTGCTATCAACGGAGTTAATCTTCCATCCCATCCTCCACCATAGCCTATAAATAAATACCTTCTAGATTTGTGCTGCCCATTATGTTATATCCATTAGCCACACATGGCTATGAAGCTCCTGCAATATAGCTAGTGTGACTGAGAAAACACACTTTAATTTTATTTTAATTAATTTAAATTCAAAGACCAATATTCATTTATGTTATTGGAAGTATTTTAAGTATAATTGGAACGACTTGAGTATATGAATCTATTTCAACTGCAAAGTTTATGGAACTTTAATAGAGATCAAGTAATTCCAATGAAAATTTAGTGCCCAAATTAAGATGTGCTATAATTATGAAATAGACACTGGATTTTGAAGACTAAGAAATAAATTATGTAAAATAGCTCATTCACTATTTTTGTATCGATCACATATTTAAATTTTAATTTGTATATACCAGCTAAATAAGTGGTATTATTAAATTAATTCACTTTTTTACTCTATTAATGTTGCTATCAGAAATGTTAAAGTCATAAATGTATGTTTGGACCATTTTTCTTTTTTTCCAGTATTTATTGAGTGTTTATTAATAAATGCTAGGCTCTGTTTAAAGATGGAGAGCACACAGTTCTTGCCCTTAAGGTGCTTAAAGTGTAGTGGGTGAGAGAGGCATTTAAATAAACGATTACCGTGCACGCTGATGAATGCTAGAGCAGCACTGTCCAACAGAGAGATAATGAAAGACACACCATACTTTTAAAATTTGAGTTACTATTAATATATGAGACTCGAACAGTACAGTGTCTTCTCTCCAAAGATGCTGCTGACTTCCTGGACCATGCTGCTACCACTTTGCCAGCATCCTTTGACTCGGCGACAAGTCCTGAGTGTACATACCACCCAACGCCACCCTATTCATGCTGAGTTGTTTCTGGACAGGTTCAAAATAATGGGTGAAAAGCCCTTTTCTTATGATTTTTTATAGATGCCCAGGTTTGAGACCCATTGCAAACCTTATATCTCAACTCCTTTGGACAACACACTTAAAACTTCTAACACTCAGAACACCCCACGGAGAAGGAAAGAGTTGACGAGAGGCTCTCGCAGGCCCCACCCAGCAATCACCCCACGTGCCACTGCCTTCTCCTCAGTCCTTGCACAGCTGGAGATTCAGAACTGGCAGCCTCTCAAGGCAGCTCTCAGAATGGGTCCCATCCAACTCAGCTGAAAGCCATGAAACGGGATGTGGGGGCTGTTACAAAGTAAGGGAGAAACAGCAGCACTTGGATGAACCACAGCGATGGAAGAACTTTTGAAGATTAATGCAATCCCCTGTGAAGAAGAACTCATACAATTAGTCATGTTAAATTGCCAAGGTACATTCTCAGCGTGAGCCACAGCTGCCCCATCTTAGCGCCAGGGAATGTTATTTTTACTCTTATAGTTACAGCAAGACTCTAATTACTGAAACTGCCGATGTCACCTTAATTACAGTTTTATTTAATGTTCACATTGGGCACTGATGTATGATGTGGAATTTTTTTTAAGTAAAAGATGGCAGAGAAGTGGGGGAAAACTTAGCTCCCAACATGGTCAGCTCCTTTCGGGGTCGGGGGAGCATACATTTAAGAGAAATTGGCAAAGGACCCGAATGCACAGGGAATGTTTTTGGGATTTAAATTTGTCCTTTGTTGTTTAAAAGGTAAGCAAATAGCACATTTTCAAAAGGTAAGTTCATGTTTTTCCAGGCAGTCATTATTGGAAGTAATAATCATTCATACTCGTATTTCTCAGAAACCTATCAGAAACACAACCCAGTTGTGGGGGAAAGTTCTTACATGTTCTTCTAAAGATTTACACATTTCTTGAATGCTCACTGTATGACTGAGCCAGGTAAACTCCAGGAGCTTGCAGGTTTATTGTGGGAATAAGTGACATAGACGTACATAAACTGCACATCCACAGCTGGGCACTAAAGTCACTGAAATGGTGTGAGTGACTAGTGGGATTCCAGCCAGATGTGGTTCATCAAAACAAGAGTTCTTACTGCGATGCAAATCATAAAAAGTTCAGTAGGGGAACCACCTTAGAAAGTATCTCTTTCATCTCCTTCATTCTACCAGCAATTAGAGTGAGCAGTACAGAGATCAGTGCACAAATTGCAGGGTAAATTAGTGACAGAAGTGACATTATAACCCAGGGACTCTGAGCGTCAGTGCTGTGCAGGTCAAATATTGAGCCGCCTTCGGGAGGAGAACATGGAGAGAAAAACATGTGTGCGTGTTTGTGTGTGACAGAGGCTGAAAATACAGCACAGCCATGGGACAATACTATCCCCAACATGCCACAAGACAGGGGCAAGCGCAGGTGTCATGATTTGTTATAGAAATCGAGGAGAACAACACAGAGGATGGGAGAAAACTAACAAAATTAGGAAGACAAGAGAAGTGTGCTGTGAACAACGTCTGAAGAACTACCTTCCTGAATTTCAAGAGACAATCAGAAGCCATTTGAAGATTACAAAAAAAAAAAAGTGCTTCACATGATCAAAACTCATTTTGTTGATAAATCTGGCTTCTGCAAGTAGGACAGATTAAAGGTGGGAAAAGCTGGAGTGGGAAGAAAGGCGGAAATACGGCTGTCGCTGTGAGCTAGATGTATGATTGGGAAACAGAAATCATAAGGATTTTCATGGAAAAGTAAATAAGAAAGTCTGGAGATTTTACTCGATATCCAAGGATGAAGAAATATTTTTAAAAATCTAGGCAGGCAAGTTTGTAAGCCCAGTAATATGTTGGTAGTGGAAATTTGAATTTTGGAAGAAGAAAAACTCTATTTTTAATAAACTTTATTTCAGATGGCTGTAGGTCTCCCCAGTGGGGATATATCATAAAGAAGGAGAACAAAAATGCAGTTATAACCTGAATGGTCGGGGCCAGACACAGAAACGTGAGAGGGAGATTGCCATATTTTGAATATAAAAATGATCTTCAAATCCCTGAATTCCTATACCCAGTAAAAATATGGACTGTAAAAAGCTTAACTTAGCCAAATAAGGAAAAAGTTATTTTGGTACAAATTTATTTTACACTGGTAGCTTTTAAAAATTGGAATTGGAATTGGAATAATAAGAGCCTTTCCTATACTAATCTGGTACTAAGGAATCATCCTGGAGATTATCAGAAATCTCCTGTAGCTCCATGAGGTTAATGTGACTCGTTATGGGACATAAAGCTGCTTTAGCGTCAGGCTTATTGCAGAAGGCAGCTTGAAGAGACATATTTGCCCTGCTTAAGCCTTTAAAAACTTATAAAAATAGCATGTGCATCTCATCTGGCTCTACTGAAATAACATCCCCGAAAAGAACAAGCATTTCAACAAGCCCGCAAAACAAATGCCTCCCCAGAGATCAGGCCACTCTTTGTAGAGAAGACTTTTTGTCAAAGCTCTTGGGGAGTTTTATGGAGAACCAGATGGGGCAAATTTTTCCTTTTATTGCCTTCACCTCTAATTGATGGGTATCCGGAGAGAGCCTGACTCATAAAGTGCATGAAGCCATCTTCATCTGCACTCCTTTAAGTTCTTTTCGAGAGGTTTATTTTCAGGAAGTCTACTCCATTGACAAGAGTGGCACCAATGCAATTAAAATGAACAAATCGCTTTGCAAATCACCACCTCTAATTTCTACAATGAGCCTCCTCTTAAAATCCATGAAGGGTTTTATGGCCATCTACTTTCCTCTATGGGATTCAAAGTGCTAAACATTCATAAAAGTTTAGATAAAATAGAGATAAATCCAACCTTTAAGATCAATGCATGAAACTACTCTTAAAAATCTAATCTTTGTCCCCACATCCTACCTTTGGGGTTAAACAATGTCTACTTCAATCTACCTCCTCTCTATTACTGGACAGAGTTGCCTGATTTGGTCTTCCCTTCATCCCTATTGTTCAAGTCAACCCCTAAAGGAAGTATAAATAATTACAAAGGAAACTTACCAAGGTAGCATGGAAATGCATACATATAGCAGATACTGTCTGCACCCAGCTCATGGCCCCATGGCACTTGCCACTGCAATACAGGGCAAAAGTATGCTATTGATTCTGCCTGAGGAATTGCTCTCAGCTCCTGCATAGAAGACCAAATAGAAGTGCTGGTGAAAAAGGATGAAAAGGATTCGGAGGATAAATATTTCATCTTTATTGTCCCTGGGATGGATAATTCTAAGGTCTTTCACTGAATCTTAGTGGTTCCAACAGGACTCAGCTTCTACAGCCTCATGGCAGGTCACTCCATAAACACAACCTCGATTGGCTTCCCACTTTCCCTGTCACACTTCCCCTTCCACCTATCAATACTTCCTGGAATTACCTCCCAAATAAATTACTTGCATTTAAAGTCTGCTTTGTGGTAAACTAAAATAGCGTATTACAAATGTGACTCCTTGGAAGTAAAGGCAGGGAACAAACAGATCAGGGAATACAGAGCCTGCCTCATCCCTGTTCACCCCTCTGATAACGGAATTTTGAATAGGTAGAAAGCAATCTAGCACGTTATAGGGCATTAGAACATGTGCTCTCCTGTGAACTTTCCCCCTGTCTCCAAAGAAGATCCTTGTGGACATAGCTGGGATGCTATGCTATGTATTTTCTCTATCCATCCCTTCCTTTTGTCCAGCTGTCATCAAAAGTAGGCCATGAGGGTGTCCAGCAGGTGATCAAAGGTAGGCCATGAGTGTGTTCTCATTACAAATCAAAGCCACGTGTTTTGCATGATAGTAGCAAATATTTTCTTTGGGACACAGTATAAACTTCAAGTTTGATCCGCAGATCATTCACGCCTTTCCTGAACCTGCCTTGTTCCACTTGCATAGAAACTCATCTACAAATGAGAGAATTGGAAATTAGAAAACTTACGTTAACTGCCATTTCATATTTGCATACATCAAGTGAAATTTACATAAAGTCTAGGTTGATACCCTTCACGGGTCTTGAAGCAAACGCTTTCACAATCTACAAACTTCGCCATAAGTTAACATGCAACTGGACATCTCTCCACGCCACAGTATTCCTTTGACAGGTGAGGGTTTTGAGCATTGTGTGGCATCACCTAGTGGACAATACCAAGAAAACAAGACTGCCTTGCAGTTGCTCATCAACAGAATGGACAGTGGGGTGATTCCAGTCCTAATGCCTGATTGTGTCTGTGTTGGTCCCTCAACAACAGACTCGGGTCCTCCCAGCTACGACTTCTTCCTCTAACTCTTTCCCCTCTGGCTGAACTTTACAATCAAAGTAAAATTTATCTGCTTAATGTAATACCTACTTTGCTCAATTCGTTTATCAATGTTTGGCTGATTTCTTTCCAAGCAGCAGATATTTAAGCATAAATATTTTCTATTCCGTATGTAATATGTAGCCCTGGGTAACTTTCATCAGGGATGGCATTAAGCTATGCGAAATGATGGACTGTTTTCCTTCACATTACCTTCCTCCAGGTAAACTACTCTGTAGATTAGTAACTGGTTTTCCTTGATTTATTTCTGAAGGTTACTCCATATTCCTCCCCACGGTACTTTTCTATGAATTATGCATGCTGCTAAAGTCCAACACCCAGCAAAGGCAGGAGACCATAATTTCTTCTCTTGTAATTTACATTATACCACCACAAATGACTTAAGCTTCTAAATTTTTCATTCAGAAGATACAGCTTGATACTCAAATGGGAGGTTTTGGAGCCACCTGTTAATACTGAAGTTGAGTTTCATTAATTTTATTTTGTGTTTGATATTTCCATATGTTTTAATTATAAACCTTATACACATACTGAAACGTAAACACAGGAAACCTACGTTGGCCCAAAATATAAAACATCTGATATATGAGAATTCCCTATTTCTTTCCTATCTGAGGCAGTAAGGTGTGTTGAGAATCAAAAACAGAAGAGATGGGGATGGAAAAGAGAGATAAAAAGAACCTACATGCTAGAAATGTCAGTGTTAATCATCATAAGTTGTCTTGGTTTGTTTCTTGAGCCTCCCTAAATGTCATTTTGTTTCACTTTTTTTTCCTTGTATTGCCTCGATAAACTGTGTTTTAGCCTATACCCCTTATTCTCCAAGTTCCTCTCCTGTCCACGGAATTTTCTCCTTTAGTTTCTAAAATCGTTACCTAACAGAACAGGAGGACCTTGGGGATCTACAGACCTGTGGATCTCAAGGTGTAATCGTCTGACCAGCAGGATTAGCATCACACAGTCCCCATCCCAGGTTTACTGAATCAGAAAGTCTGGGGCTAAGTCCCAGCAGTCTGTTGTAATCTGTCCTCCCGGGGATGCTTCCCAAACCTCGTTGCCAGACGCACCTGCCATGCATGACCTCACCCCCTCTCTGCTCCTCCTTGACAGCAGCAACTGTTCACCTGATAACCACTTCCTCCAGGTGTCACCTGGCAACACCTGGCCTCGGTGACACCTTTAAAGATCAGCTTCTTCCTCATAGTCCCACAGCCTAATGTGTGGGTATAAGGGACGTTAATGGCCCTCTGGGTAGCCTTTGATCAGTGGGAATGTGAGCCTACAGACAAACGTTTCTGCCACCACCACTTGGATGGAAATTATGAGACACGTTCTAAATATCTCCCCATAAAGTGATGGCCAACTCAAGAGCAGGCCTTTTTCTCATCTACCCTTCTCCCCTGTCTCACACCCCTTTGTCTGTTACTCTTCTTCCCCAAGATCATTTCCCAAAATAAATTGCCTGCATATAAGCAGAGTGGAAGAAATTTAGCCTGGGTTGGGGGGAACTATTGAATTTAAAGATGAAACAGCTGAATATTATTCATACTGCTGTTTAGGTAGGCCCACTGGGAAGAACTGGACAAGTCCTCTGGAGAGAAGGAAGGGAATTCGGTGGTTTCCATCTGACATTGCAGGGGTTTGGGTTGGGTATATTTTTGCTGGTTTTTCACTTCTCTTGAAGAGTGAGGTTTAAAGTGAGTGCTGTATTCTTCCATAAGGCAAATAGAGGCCAGGTAGGTGAAGGCACATTAAGTCTTCAGAAATTGCTAAAAAGTTTTTGCATCTATCTATAAGAAGAGGTTAATCTTTTCACAATTCAGTAGGGAGTAGGGGGTTTTGGTAACGGTGTGGTATAATTTGTAACTTATTAGCTCCATGAAGCATTAATTTCCATACAAATATTTTTTGTATGTGTTTTTGGGTATGTGTATGCATGTTAGGATACAGTCCAGCCTCCCTACCCCCCAAAAGAAAGTGAATTCCAATAAAAATAAAGCTTAACTAGGAAGAGAAAAAAAACTGATGCAAATTGTGCTATTTACTTAATGCATCACAAAAATGACTTCACCTAAGTGTGTTTTGTGCCTTATTTTCTAACATCTGTAGTATGATTATAATAATAAGCTTCCTAGAGAAGGAAATCTTTTTCTTTTCTGAAATGGTGTTGCCCTCAATCATGAATATTGCTGCAAAATTCATATTTACATTCTGTTTTATAAAGTTATTTTTTTAAAATACTTTTTCAAACCACACATCATGCAAATGTTTTGAAATCGTCACAGTGAAAAGCATTATGTTCAAATCTATGAGATAGTTCCACTAAGGTAACATTCCATTACATATTTTGCTTTATCATTTTTTCTTTTTCATACTTATATGTATACATTTAAAAAATATACACAGTATCTCTGAAAGATTTATATTTAAATGACATATTTGGTTTAGTAATATATTTAAGTGAAATAGTTGTATCAGATGTATTTTTTTGGTCGTTCACTTATATGAGACAAAAATGAGATTTTAACTTTATGGGCAAAGAATAATTTTAGCTTAATCAATTCTACATAAATTATGCATTTCCAGTAAGTCTGCCTTTTCTCCATTTTTTCAGTGTTTTTCATGGAAAATATTCTACTTTTTGTGATACATTCCTTAAATTATTACAATTAGAGGGTTTGAATTGCAATTATAAAGTTGTAGGAAAATATGATTGATCATTTGAGAATTTAATTAAGCCTTATTTTTTAAATTATGTTTTTTTCTTAGAGGACTTCATAATTCATTTTTAATTGAAGTGATATTCTTTGGTGGCATCACCCAAAGATTATAAAATGTTCTTTCTCTAGTTTATAGCTATTAAGGAAGTATTTGGAATTTTGACTGAGTCTCTCTAAACAGAGAAGTTGTGAATCACTACTGACCCTTAGGAAATAAATAAGGGTGATTGTAGAAAGCTTTATGAATACGGGTTTAAAAATCACTTTCTTATCTTCTAGGATACAGAAATTCCTTTCAAGTCCAAATGGAGATGTCAGCATGACTCATGTAATTTTTATAGATGTCAATTTGATGTGGAAACCTAGTTGACATAGAAGCCTAGTTGACATAGAAGTCAATTATGCACACTACACACATGCATGTGAGTACCTATCCCTTATTACCTATGAAAAACTATTTATGAAAGTTTACTTTCATAACAAGACAAAGTCAAGTTCCTTTGTCACCACAGTGTTATAAAGTGAATCCTGTTATTTAAGCAAACTTTATAGTATTTTTATAACATTGTAGTTAAAGACACAGGCTTTGGTACAACTGTACTATGAATACTACCCAGCTATAGAAAAGGCAGGGGTGCTTGACTCGTGTGACAACATGGATGATTCTTAAATACATTTTGCTAAGTGAAAGAAACCACTCCCAAATGGCATCTACACACTCTACCACTCGTGTGACATTCTGGAAAAGGCAAACTCCAGAAAAGGTATACAGATCTAGATCTGTGGTTCTCAAGAGTTGGTCAGGGGAGTAGGGATTGTCTAAAAAGTGGCTGCATGAGGGAATTTTTAATGACCCTTATTTGCCAGTTAATAGATATATATTAAAAATTAGATAAGTTTAACTATTTTAAATTTTTATTTTACTCCCCAAAATGTTGTCCAAAAAGTCTGGATGGCAAACTATAAGAGGAATAAGAATCCCACGAGGTAAACATGAGACAGAAAATATTTTTTTATTTGTGTGACTTGCTCACAATCACACAGGTAGGGAATGGAGTATCAGGGACTTGGGCCAGATCTTTGGAGAAGCATTGAGTGAGAATTTACAATCTCAAGAGCAGCTCACCATGTGTGAGAAACATAGATATTGTTCTCAATATGCTTCATCGAGCTAGAATATGAAAAGAGGAGAGGGAAAAAAATATAATACAGAAATGTTTAAGAGGTCCAAAATATCAAATTTTAAATTAAGGAACTCAGAGCAATGATATATAAAATAACATAGTGCTGACTGAAAAAGGTTTAGAGAAATGTTACCGTTTGGAAGAATTCTCAACCACATTTTGGAAAAGGAAGAGACAGGTGTCTACTCCACAGATCTGGGCTGGAGCAGGGGTGGGTTGGTGGGTAACTGTGTATGTACATAAATTGGAACCAGCACAGCATCTGTAGGAAACTGAAATGGCCAGGAGGTCAGGGGCTAGTAAGAGTTGAGTTTGAGATTGTGGAGTACAATGATAGCTTTTAAAGGTTACATTAGAAGTGATAGATAAAAGGAAAGGATTGCAACCTCTTAAACAGAAAAAAGAAAGATGTAGTGCAATTTTAACTACTTAAACCTAATGTGCTATATACATTATATTTGGCAGTAATTTATTCATCAATGCATTCAACAAACATTTACTGGATACGTACAAGGTACCAGGAACTGTTCTATGCAATCAGGAGAGAACAATAAACAAGACAAAGTCCCTGTCCTCGTGGAGGACTAATAGAGAAAACAAACAATAATTTATTTAAATCTTAGATGATAATACAACATAGAAGTGCAACGAAGAAAAATGAAGGAGTGAAGATTAGAGCAACAGAATACAACTTTAGATAAGGCGGCCAGGAAGTAAAGCTAGCACTTACATGGTTATATATTATATAATATATTTTTTATATATTAAAACATCTAATCTTCACAACAATTGTATAAGGTAGGTGTGTGAATTTAGCAACTTGTCCAAGGGCACACAATTAGCAAGTGGGGTCATTTCAAATTTGGACTGTGTGGCTCATGTCCAAGTTTCTAATCACCATGTTCATACTGTTCCGTGACCTTGAGGAAGTGACTTTGAGCTAAGACCTGAAGTAAGTGAGAAAGTCAGTCACATGACTATCTAAAGGATGTCTACTCTCGAGGGGATGACAGGTACAAAAGCCCTGATCAAGGGTATGCTTTGCATGTCCAAGAAACAGCAAAATCGTCCAAGGTGCCTGAAACTGAATTAGCCAAGTAGGAAACTGTAAGGAAAATTCAGTCATATCATTAAGACATGGTGGTCTATTGACAGGAGAGTAGATGGTAGATGACTATGTGTGGAAGCAGGAAGACCAATTAGCATCACACCATCCAAGTGCCAAGTGGGTGATGCTGGCTTGGTTAAGTTATTGATAGTTGTGATGGTCTTCTTGACTTATCAACTTGGCTAGAGTACAGGCCCCAGTTATTTAATCAAACACGAATCTTAGTTTTGCTGTGAAGGTATTTGAGTAGATGTGGTTAAAGTTCATAATCTGTTGACTTTAAGTAATGGAGATTATTCTAGATAAACTGGGTGGCCTGATTTAATCAGTTGAAGACCCTTAAGATCAGAGCTGAGGCTTCCTGAAGAAGAAAACAATTCCCCCGTGGACAGCAGCTTCAGTTCTTCCCAATGGCCTGCTCTACAGATTTCCAATTTGCCTATTCAGTCCCCACAATCACATAAGCCAAATCCTTGCAATAAATCTTTTAATACGTATTTCCTATCATGTGGTAAGGTGGTAGACAGTGTTCAGATGTGGAATGTATATTGAAGGTGGATTAAATATTGGATATGAATGAGTATGGGAGAAAGACAGATGTGCTCTGTTTGTCAACAATACCACATTTTAATTCTTCTCCCATTGGTACTGTCAGAGAACAATGGAGTAGTCACATTGGTAAGTTTTACTGGGTTTTACTGGGCTAATATTGTGAGCAAAAGGGTAGAAAGTACTCCACAGTCAACAGTAATTATGGAATAAATCTGGTTATTTCTTTGTAAGTGTACATATATGTATGTGTGTGTATATGTACATATAAAATACACTGTATGTATATGTAAAGTAGCTATATATTACACATATAAACACAGAGATCAAGAAGTATATGTATTATTAATTGAACTCAAGCAATGCAAGAGTATTTTCATTTTATATGTGTATACCAAATATGAATAGGTCATGTCTGGCTGGATTTGGGGTTCATTTCATTCAGTCGATAAATATTTCTTAAATGCCTTTAGGGTCCAGACATGAAAGGCTAAGAGAAGAAAAATCAGTGGATATGATGGCTTTGACTGTTTTATTTTCCAAGTTTCCTATAATGAGTTGAATTACTTTTTAAACACATGAAATTGTTTTTAAGGACCATGTAATTTCACAGTGATTTCAAAGGAATACTTGTTCTCTCTCAAGGTGGGAGTCCATAAAGGTAATACCAAAATAATAATGACAAGCACCTGGCTCCATCCAAACTAAAACTAAGTCATCTTGAATCTGCTTCCATTATACCAGGTATGATTTTTCTCTGGTCTAAGTGCTTAAGCAGTAGCATTCAAACTTCCTTACTCATTGAGTCCTGCTGGTATTTGAGCAAGGTCCCTTGATTACATCTTCTTTTACAATGGCCTTCAGAGGACTGCGGACAGATTTCCCATGGCTGCAAGTCTTCCTGCAAGTGTTTTCCTGCAGGATTTACCTTTGTAGAAGCTGCTTCCCGTGTGCTAGAGAGAGAGCACGCGTTTGGCTCCATTACCCATGCTGGTACCTTCTGCTTCCTGGCTGGAAGAGCAACAACAAGATACGTGTTCTGTCTTGGCTCTCCCATCACGAATCCCCTCCGTGTTCTCAATTTCTGTCTATAGAAAAGAGCAATAATAGCTACCCTGCTCCTTTTCCTAAATAAAATACATTAGCCATTATCAGGTAGATTTAGGAATGCAAACATACCATCGTGATATGAAAGAGTGTCATAAACTGTGTGGGAAGCGACTATGAGGACATCTCCTTAAAGGCATTTTCCTTTGAGGCCATTGCTTGCCTGTCTTACAAAAAGAAGGATAATACCTGGACCGATTTCACATACTATTACAAAGAGCATCTAAAACGTTATTTTAAGCTACTGGAAAAATTATCCTCCAAAAAATGTCAGCTTGGCGCTTATCGATAGTAATTTGAAATACGCAGGGTGTCAGGGTGAACTATGTACTTCCGTCCTTACAGATAAAATATACTACACGAGTTCAAAAGCGTTTATTCAAATGCCTCTCCTGAGAGGTTAGCAGGGCTGCTGCTGCTAGAACATTCGGTGCGCTAGATGCGGAAAACCCGAGGAGCCTGTGGCTCTGCTGGAAGATTAAGGACTCTCAGCTCCCTTTGCCACTGCCGGTCCCCAGCGTCCCCATCAATCTCCCCAGCAGGCTGTGGGGCATTGCTTTCTTGTTGCAGTTTTATAAACAGGAGGAAGTGAGCTATTGTTGCTACATACACTCATGCCTGACTACAAAAAGATAAATCCTTTAACTCTTCAGCGTCGGAGAATAGCAATCTGGCTAAATACTAAGAAATAAGAAAATTAGATCACGAGACACCCACAGAAATGAGTTCACAGACCAAGGAGCACCAGCGTATGCCTCAAGCTCCAAAGATTGACTCTGCGTGCTGACATCACCACACATTAAGGGGACACTGGGAGGACCGGCACAAAGATTGTTTATCGATATGCATTATTTATTGTTGAAGGTACATTGTCGATTCCACTTATGTTTCATTTCTGTTGTTGTCCTTTTATGTATACGACTCGTGTCAGAATTAATCATTCTTCTCCCCGTGGTCTCACGGCAGGTTGTTTGTGCCTCACTCTGTCTTGTGTTGTCACCAGGGTATATCAGCTATTTTCAATCTGTTCTCTCCCTTAACTGCAATCCGCACCAACTGGACAAGAGCCCGCATAAGAAACACCCCCACGGGTAGACCCAGGGTGGGGCACTGTGCATACTTTAAAAGCTCATTGCTAGCTATCTAACTCTAATTTTGCATCTTAGCACACAAAAAAGTGACTATAAACAACAATAAGTCATGTGATACTTTAAAATAACTAAAAGGAAAATTAGAATGTTCCTAACACAAAGAAATGTTAAACGCCTGAGGTGATGGTACCCCAATTACCTTGATTTGAATAATTCACATTGGATGCCTGTATCAAAACATCACATGTACCCTATGAAGATATACAACTATTATATACCCATAATAATTAAAAATAAAAAATTTTTAAAAAGCAAAATTCTACAGGGATAACCTTCAGTCCATTCTAATGTGGACATTTTGGCCCGGCTGATTACCAATGGGAGCAATGCCACAAAAACCACAGAATGAGTGGCTTCCCTAACTAACATGCCACAGCCGGATCCGTCTGTGTTCAGCTGCAATGGCCTCTGGTGGAGACATTGCAGCCAGAGCCTGAGTCATGCATTCGCCCCATGCTAGAAGAAGAAACTCTAACTCCTTGTTCTCTTCGCAGTTCTTACTTAAAAGAAGGCTGCCCCAGGGTTTGGTAAATGCCACTCTATGTCACCATGTCTGGAGTCTCCGAAAACATGCAGAAGGAGAAGATGAGAGAGAAAACAAAAGACTTGTGTCCATAAATAGAAATGCTCTTGGGAAGGAACATGAAATAGTGTGTTTGCTAAGTGTGGAGAAGGAACTGCCCCCAGGTGGCCCCATGCTCTGTCCTCTCAGCTTGGGCTTCCCACATGTCCTGTCCCAGCCAGCCAGGGAGCTGCAGGGCACTCCCTTGGCCATTGGACCCATGCTTTGCAAAGAGGCACTAGGACACGGGCACATTCAAGCCTATGAGTTCACCCGTTAAAGGAAAATGACCTGAAAGAGTCCTGCCCAGCTCTGACATTGGCCAGTCAGGGTCATGTGCCTGAAAGCGGTCTGTGGAAGCTACAACACTCAGGGAGAAATAAGATCCACAGGTCTATGAATGCCCTGATGAAGAAAATTGAGATGTTTTCTCCAGGATTTGAAAGAAAGCTGAGCTTGCAAAGCACCCTGCAGCCCTGACTGCTCAGTGCAGAGCGTGTGAACAAGGATCTCCTCTGAAGAGTAAAATGACCACAGGATGCCCTGGAGCCCTGATGTACCTCTGTGCTCTCACACCTTCCTCGGCACCTAAGGAAGGGACACTGCAGGGTGCCCTCGGCCATCTCCACCCATCTCCACTCCAGGGCTCTTCCTGTGTGTGACACCACAGTTAGCACCTGCCCACCCAGGCCCAGACCCCACCTGTCCTGAGGAAGACAAAACTCCATACACCTTTCCCTATTACCGGTGGATAATGTCCCTAAAAATAGCATCAGTTAGCCACAAGACTGGCAACTCCTGGAGCAACAGGTAACTGCCAGTTTCTGTTAGTGTCACCAGGTAGAATTGAGGGACCACAAACAGCCCTAAAAATGTGGGAAAGAGCCCTGCCTGGCTACTTCCCAGAGGCAGCAGGTGACAGAAGTGCTTCCTGAGCTGTCTGCCTGTTTTCTATTTGTCACAGAGAGGAGATCAGAAAAGTTTGACTAAATGACATCACAATTTTAGCACATATAAGTGAGATATGATTTCGGGGCATTTTTAGAACTTTTCTACATAGAAAATAAAATATGCATGTGAAAATAATTGGAAATATTTAAGGGTAAGTTTTTCTCTTGAGTTTCTTAGTTAATTCAGACTATTTCTGACATATAGAATTCTCTGTGATGACAGAAATGGTTCTGGTCTAACATCATAACCACTGGTCACATGCAGCTGTTGAGCATGTGAAATTTGGCTAGTGTGACCATGGAATTTGATTTCCAATTTTACTTAATTTTAAATAATTGAAATATTAGTAGACTCGTGGGTTCTGGTTCCAGGTAAGATGGAATAAGCATATATATCCTGTTCTTCCACTATAGGCACTGTAAAATCTGGACAGAAAGCAGCTATTTATAGACTCTGAAAAATAACTAGTAACAATTTGGAAGAGAACAGCATTTGAAGTATCATCGAACCATTGGTAACATTACCAATTTTTTTACTTCCAGTGTGTCTCAGCAAGGACACAATGAAGCCCAAAACCCAGAAGTAGGCATTGGAACAAACAGAATTCCAGGGGAAATCCTGTAGTCTAGCATGAGGAGTAAGAAAGGGATCTCTTAATGCTTGAGTGTGGCTAGAGAAATTTCCTGCCTTATATCTCTGTGTTTAAGGATTGCATTGGCTGAAGAGCTTTTCTCTCTAATCAGATACAAGGACACCAACAGGTCGGGGCAGTCACCCACTAATCTGTGTCCTCTTGCTGTTTGATATTGGACTTGAGCACAGCTGCAGAAAGTATGCAGCATAGTGAAAAAAAACTCAATCTCCCTCTTTTTGTCCAGAAGATAAAAAAAAGGGGATTTCAAGAAAAATCATAAAGTAATGGGATGGTTGTGGGGAGGAAAGAATGCATGAAATCTGTGGAACAAAGTTATTTAGAAACTCCTGGGCTCAAGCCTGAGCTAACTTTCATGGTCCTGACCATGTACAGAATAAATAGATTCTGAAAACTAAACTACAGCATGGACTGACATCCATGTCTCAGTTGGCTACTGACAGTGAACAGATAAGACAAACCCAAGTACCACTGCAGGAGCTTTGGAAATGGCATTGCCATTGGAACCAAATTCCACAGAAAGGTGTTCAAACCTTGTGGCCTGAACAAAATTTGGTAGATTGCCTGCTAAAACAAAAATATCAGCATTATCTATAGGATTGAAACAAGAGCCAGCATCAAATAACATATTACAAATGCGGAAGATACAATCCAACATTACTAACCAGGAAACTCTCAATATGTGTGGGAAATATAATTATTTTTTTAAAAATGCCAAGATGACACAGATACTGAAATTTTCTAAAGCAGACTTTAGAGCAGCCGTTATAAAAATGCTTCAACAAGTAAAACACTTCTAATGAATAGAATCGGATACAAAGGAGAACTAAATTGAAAATTTTAAACCGAGAAATACAAGAAACTGAAATGAAAAACTCACTGAGTGGGTTCAAGAGGCAAATGAAAATGACAAAGAGTCTGTGATCTTGACTATATTCAATACAAATTGTCCCAATTTGAACATCAGAAATAAACAAAGACTGACCAATAAATGATGAATACAGTCACAGGAAACCACTGAACCAACAGGTGTAACATTCCTAAAACAAGAGAAGAAAGAACGCAGAATGCAGCTCACCTGCACATGCACATGCTAACACACAAACGAAGAAATATTAGCTGGAAACTTTACAAACTTGGCAAAAGATACAAATCTACAGGTTCAAGAAGCTTATGTTCTCTATACGAGAAATCCATGACTATGCACATCTGCCTCAAACTGCTGAAAACTAGAGACAAAGAAAATTCTTGAAGGCAGCCAGAGAAAAATGGGACATTACTTCTTGGGGGGTTGGGGAGGGGGCAATGATTCAAGTGTCTGTGGATTACTCATAAAAAAATCAAAGGAAGACAGAAGGAAATGGAACATTTTTAAAGTGTTTAAAATGTTGTGGGATTTATTTTATTTGTTTTATGTTTTTTAAAGTACAGTCATGTCGGAGTTCCATACCCAGGGATGCATCATCCAGAAATGAAAGTACAATAAAAAAAAAAATCAACTGAAGGAAAATTAATTTGTTATTTAAAAAAAAATTGTGAAATATTGTTCTACTGACAAATTATTCCAAGAGGAAACTTGGAATATCAGGAATGAAGAAAGAGCAGAAAAGATAATTATCTGGGTAAATATAATAAACTGCTCTTATCCTCCTGAATTCTTAAAAATATTTTGGAGAGTTGAAATAAAAAATTATAGCATTGTCCAGTGGAATTTCCAGTCTACATGGATGTCATATATAAGACAATTATATAATAAAGGACAGAGAGTGAAGGGACTTAGATGGTGAAAGAATTCCTATATTCCACTTGAAGTTGCAAAATATTCATTCTAGGCAGACTGTAAAAAGGTAAGTACTTTCTTTGCAATCTTAAAATAACCATTGATAGATAAACACATGTTTTTCAGGGAAAAGGAAAATACTATAGGTCAGGCACTTGGATCAAAATGAAGAGCACAAAAGGATTAAATGAAGGACGATGTCAGTATTACAAGTAATATTGATTAAAACATGTAAAAGAATGGAACAAGATATAGCATGCAGACACTAATCAAAAGAAATCTAAAGTGGTCATGTTAATATCAGACAAAGTAAACTTCAGGACAAAGAAAATCGCCAGGATTAAAGAGAGATAAAGAGCTTAGTTCACTAAGAAGACAAAACAATCCTAAATGTGGATGATTGTGTTTCTCTGGAGAACCCTGACTAGTACAATGCAAATGACTAAGTTAAGTTTTTTCCTAAGAATGCAAGGTTGTTTCAATATTAGAAAATCAATGGAATATACATTGCTAAGAATTTAATAAAAATATTATTATACCAATTGGGGCAGAAAAATCAGCTGGCCATGTGTCAATATTGACAATTCATAATAAAAACTGTCAGCTAATGTAAACAAACCCACTATGGGGGGTTCTCTCTGTTGTTTGCACAGAAAGCTAATTATTGAGACAAGGAGGATTGTCAAGGAAAAAAGGATTTATTGCAGAGGACTCATCAACCTGGAGGTGGGAGGAATGGACTGCCTCAAATCCACCTCCCCGACCAATGGGGTCAGGGATTTTTTCTGGAGGTGAGATGAATAATGCATGAAGGAAGTGAGCATCATTACATGTTTGGGGCAGAGTGCAGGGCATGGTGAATAAGTCCCTCCCAGGGCTGAAATTTTAGTAGTATAATGAGCTAGGGGTTAACATTGGTCACTCTTTCAGGCTTGTGCGCAGGCAGGTTGCGGGGAATAGGTTGCTCAGCGGGTCCTTGGGCACGATCTGTGGTGGAGTGTCACTTATCTTGACTTCTCTGGACAAACAGGTAGTGTAAGTCTTTGTAGTTATCTAGTGGCTACAAGGAGGCTCTGCTAGCTCTGGGAAAGTAACTCAAAAGCAAATGCATCAGTGCAACAGAAAGTTACAAAGTTCTGGAAGCAAATCTTACTGGCCTGGGAACTTGAAACATATGAGAACTATTTTAAAAAAACTATATAAAAAAAGTTTTGTTGCTTATGGAGCACGTTACACTAACTTGGAAAAGAAGGGGACTTCCTCAAGCCCAGTGAAAAGCATCTTAAAAAAAACTTACAGCTAGCATCATATTTAATGGCAAAAGATTGAATGTGTTCCCATTAACATGAGACACAGTGCAAGAAGTCTACTGTCTATTCCCATCACTCCTATTCAACATTGCACTGGAAGTTTTAACCAGTGTAGGGAAGCATAAAAAATAAAAGACCTTCAGATTGGGAAGGAAGAGATAAAATTGGCCTCATTTATAGACAACACCATTGTCTATGCAGAGAATTTCAAGCAATCTACCAAAAAACTTCTAGATATAATAAGAGAACTTAGCAAAGTTTAATAAGTACAGCATACACTCGGGAATCAATTGCATATCTATATTCTAGCAATGAACACTTTATAAAAATACCATTTACTATAGCTCCAAATAGAATGAAATAGCCATAAAACTAATAAAACATGTACAGGATCTATATATTTAAAACTATAAAACAACAATGAACTAAATCAACAAAGACTTTAATAAACAGAAAGGCATACTTTGCTTATAAAAAAGAAGACCTAACTGAGAAAACACAAATTATTCCTATAGATTTCATGCAATTTCAATCAAAATTGAAACAGGCAAGCTGATTATAAAATTTTTATGAAATGGCAAAGAGATGAGAATAACCCAAAAACTTTTTAAAAAGAAGAATCAAGTTAGCTAACTCATATTCCTCAGTTTCTAAGGTTTATTATGATGCTTCAGTAATCTTGAGAGTGTAGTCTTGGTGAAAGTATAGATGCATAGATCAAGCAAACAGAATAAAGAGTTCAGAAATAGACCCACACAAATACATATGGCTATTTTAGACAAAAGTGCACTAGGCAGTTCAATGGGAAAATGACAATGGACTCTTCAACAAGTGGTATGTTGACCTTGCAGATGTAGAAACTCCTAAAATGGAATTATAATAACCAAAACTGATTATTCTGTAGATTTGTTTTTAATGACAGTTTGTACGCTGCCAAATAGTGTTAAAAAAAGTGTGTGTGTGTGTTTAGAAGAAAGCAACAGTGGTTTTATTTTCCCTGTTTTCAAATGGTACTATAGTCCAAAGGAAATTATTACTGATTCATAATACGGGTAAAATCAAATGCACAATGAACGTAGGCAATCAACCTAAATCGTCACAATTTAATATTTTCCTAAAGTAAAATATTTTATACATTACGTTCCACTATTTTTTTTTTGCTTCATTTTCATCATTTATACTCTCTTTTAGAAATACTTGAGAGGTATCTCATGGTTTCTCTGTCAAAGTTCTAAATGCTTATATCAGACAATAATAAGAAAAGGGGCAATAATGGCAGTGGGGAGAGCTATTTCCCAGTCTTGGCTCTGTCACCTTCAAGTCGGAAACTGAATGACCTCTCCTTCTCACTGGGCCTTCCATTAACCATTTAGAAAAATAATAGTTCAGAATTCATAGTTATTCAAGTTCTCCTCTAGCTCAAAAAATTCCATGATTCTGTTGCTATTACTCTTGGAACCTACTACAATGTCCTTTAAACAGAATCTCAGACAGGAAGCTTTCTGCAAAAGTATGAGGAGGTGTTTAACATTTCCATAGAAAACCCGCCAGTGGGAATAATTCGATTTGCAAAGCATCCGTGGATCCCCACTGTGAATGAAGCATTTTCATAGGCACTGGGAAAGATGATAGTTGTTGAACAGGGCACATTTCCTGGTCTCGCCATAATACAAAACCAGAAGGAGAAAGCTAAAATAAAAGTTTAAAATCTGATGGGAATAGTTAAATCGACTAGGGGAGCAGGGGGTGTAGAGATCAGGGAAGTCCATGATGACCAGTTTTCTTGGATCTCAGTATTTGTACTGTTTTGTGAATGCCGCTTTAAATAAGACCATGTAGGTAAAACTTACAACTTATTAAACTGCTTTTAAGTCTGGTGCTATTTCTATCACAAGGGAACTGAGAGAGAGAAGGTGAAAGTTATTAGTTCCATTTACATTGGTGGAAAGTGAGAGTGGAGAGTTTACCCATGAAGAAGCTTTGCTTATAGTTTCAAGGACATGGACAAGCAGGAGTTCCAACAAAACACGGACAGGCATGGGACAGGCACCCCACCCCCACCCCATCCCAGGTGCTTTCTTTTCCTTTAGGATTTTCTCTGGCTGGAAAAGACGAAGTCTCTGAGATGAGTGGGATATGATCACACACAGGAGAGAATGTTTGGTTATGATGCAATTCCATTTTATAGCCCTGCCTACCCGATGTTTTGCAGGAAGCCATACTTCAGAAATCCAAAAATCCTGGGGCTATTTACTAAATGCAATCCCTCACCAGGGACAGCCCATTCAAGACAGTCAATCGCTGCAGATGTGGTTATAATTAATTATGTTCCTGGTGTATATAATTTATTTTATTTCACTCATGCTTGCAATAGTCATGTGAGGTAGACTTTGTTATACCCATTTTGCAGATGAGAAAATGCAAGTGCCGGTAACTTCAGTGACACAGCCAGAGGCCACAGGGTTTAGCCGGGTGCAGGGCTGGAGTTCGAAGGTAGATTTGTCTCCCAATCACATTGTGATTTTGCTGTGACTGCAAAGCTGTCTGTGTCTGTCGTGGTGCGACCAGGTGTGCAGCAGGAAGGAAGGGGTGAGTCCTGCAGGACTGGTCCTTGCCTCACCAGCCGCCTTGAGGCCTTGGAATAGAAGGGGCACATGTGGGCCAGGTGCGGTGGCACACGCCAGTAATCCCAGCACTCTGGGAGGCCAAGGTGGGAGGATCCCTTGAGCTCAGGAGTTCAAGACCAGCCTGAGCAAGAGCAAGACCCTGTCTCTATTTATTCTAAAAATAAAATAAATTAAATTAAAACAGAAGGGGCACATAGAGGTATTAGAGGAATCGCTGTTCACTCTTTTGGAATAATTTGGTGTTCACACAAAAAAGAATGGTCCCCATGGGCCTAAAAGCACACATCCCATCCTCACTCCCAATGAGTTTTTGAACATAGGAAAAATTGGCACTAATGTTTTTTTGCCCCTGCAATGCTTTCTTTAAATATGAAGGAGATTCATTATAGTAGTTGTCTATTCAAGTACAAGATTGGGGCTACTAACCTTAATCTTACTTGGTAGGTCTTGACGTGAATTTTGGAATCACAAGATATAAGTAATAAATAATAGGTCGATCATATGATCTTCCCCCCAAAAAAAAAATCATGCAAGGTTGTGGCTAATTTTATGATGTGGGTTTTTAACAGTCCTGGAGCTATTCACCCTGTGCAGAACTCTGTGGGACTTACTTTTCTTTCCCTTTGATGTGGACCATTTCATTCCGTGCTCCATTTTCCAACTCAGTGTATTTTATAATGATATCCATCATGTCTGTTTGTCAGTTTATGGCAGCTTAAAAAATTGCCTCAAGGCCAGTAATGAGAAGAAATCTTTCTCACTTCCTGTAGATTGTTTTATGGGCTTCACAGTTTTCTGCACCAAATAATAAAAAATAACATTGCTTTCAAAACTGTCCTTTGCTTTGCCTCTTTTTCTTTCCCTTTTAATTCTTCATGGTTTATTTCCCTTTGCTTTTATGGTGTTTATTCTACTGTGTTTTAGTTCATAATTAACAAGATGTAGAAGACAAGGACATATTCTCAAAATGGGAAGTTTTTCAAAGGCTTTATTTTATGTGGCTTTTAATCCAACATAAAGGAAACTATCTGGAGCTTTTAGTGAGTGTATGTATGTGTGTGTATGTATAAATATATATAAAATGTTCCTTAAGAGAGTCCACACTTTGAGAACTATTCTTTGAACTAGAGAAATCAGTACATGCTAGGGATGAAGGTGGATACTTAACTGAGTTCTCATGAAACTGCAAGCTAACTTTAACACAAAAAGAAACCTGTAGATTCCTCAGTGCAATTATATTAGCACGTGGAAGTGCCAATATGTCTTGGAAAGGTCAATTGTTTAAGCTGTTATTAGAAAAATGTTGATGATAGTCAGGGATGTTGGAGAATTTTCCGGGATAACATATATTTATTTTACTCTATTTTTATCATCTTAAATCCCTGCCTGTCTTTAAAACGTCAAGTTGTGTGATAATTCCATGCTCGAATTACCATTTAGCAGCGCTTGACATTTCCCAGAACATTGTTTTCACTGCCGTTCTATCATGCAAACTCTTTAAGCCCCCTCCTGAAGTCCGCAGGCAGGTGATAAATTGCTCCAAGACAAATATTTTCTAAAGAATATTCCCAGGTCTTCCCTTTTCTGGGGATTAGCTGTAGTTTATCAGTTATCCATTCTTAATTACCCAGCACTTAACAGGGAAAAAGTAGAAAATTGGTCTTTCATAATTGAAAATGGTAACTATGTAAAATTTGTTTGTATTTGCTTTTGACCTCAATTCCGTACTGGTTTGAAGGAATGAATGAATGAGTAGATGGATGGATAGATGGACAAACAGACGAGCAGACGGATGGATGGATGGATGGATAAGATAGCTATGATTGCTCTTCTGGGAAGAGCCTAGCTTTTAAACTAAACTGGAAAGCACCCTGGTGTATAAGAACTCCAATTTCCCACCTGACACTTTTCCGTTCCTTGCTCCTTGAGAGGAATAGTTGGAATCATCTTTCACCCTGATGCACAGCACCAGCCTGTGCTAAACTTTCCCTTTCCTTAAGATGCATACTGATTTGCTTATGTTTTTTCTGGGATCAGGGAAGAAATCTTATAGACTTCAATTTCTTTGATCTCCAGATGTCCATTTGACTATCACTCTTTATATCTAGAAGAATAAAGAAGAGAAAAAGTTATGAAACTGTTAGGAAAAGAGCCCTGTTGTAAGGAAAATTAAATCGTTTTTAAAATGTAGTTGGAAAGAAAGTCAATATAACTGAAAAAAAATTGAGATGCAGGTCTACATTTGATTGTCCATTTAGGCACAAAATGCCATCAAGACCAAGATAGAGTCAGTGTCCTATAGCAAAATATCAATAAAAGTCAGAGAGCTGGGGAAGAAAGCTCTTCATATATACAATGACTTTTGTGTGGATCCAGATTAATTGGGTTCTGGAAAGATAAAGAGAAGAGTCAATGCCTGCCTAGAACTCATCAATGGAAAACAAGAGCGAACTGAGCCAGAACTCTATTGTGCCAACAATAAAATAATATCATGCCTGGCATCCACAAAAGCCTATATACAGGCATACCTCAGAGATATTGCAAGTTTGGTCCTAGACCACTACAATAAAATGAATACAGCAATAAATGAGTCACAGAAACTTTTTGGTTTCCCAGTACATATAAAAGCAATATTTACATTATTCTATAGTCTATTTAACATTCAATAGCATTATGTCCAAAACAATGCACATGCCTTAATTGAAAAATATTTTATTGCTAAACAATGTTAATGATCATCTGAGCCCAGAAAATCAAAATCTTTTTGCTGGTGGAGGGTCTTGCCTCAGTGTTGACGGCCACTAACTGTGATGATTGCTGAAGGTTGGGGTGGCTGTGGCCATTTCTTGAAATAAGACAACAGTGAAATTAGCCATATTGATTGACTCTTCCTCCCATGAAATATTTCTCTCTAGCAGGCGATGCTGTTTGATAGCATTTTATCCACAGTAGAACTTCTTTCAAAATTGAAGGCAATCCTCTCAAATCCTGCTACTGTGCTATCAACTAAGTTTATGTAATATTTTAAATCCTTTGTTACTGTTTCAATAAAGTTCACAGCACCTTCACCAGGAGTAGATTCCATCTCAAGAAACCACTTTCTTTGCTCCTCCGTGAGAAGCAACTCCTCATCCATTCAAGTTTTATCATGAAATTGCAGCAATTCAGTCACATCTTCAGGCTTCTAATTTTACTTGCTATTCCCGCCAATCTGCCGGTACTTCCTTCACTAAAATATCCTGAATCCCTCAAAGTCACCCAGGAGGGTTGAAATCAACTTCTCTTAAAATGTGGATATTTTGGCCTCTTCCCCATGGATAACAAATACTCTTAATGGCATTCAGAAAGGCGAATTATTTCCAAAAGGTTTTCAATTTTCCTCGCCTAGATCCCTCAGAGGAATCACTACCTATGGTAGTTATAGCCTTGCAAAATTTATTTCTTAAACAATAAGACTTGAAAGTCAAAATTACATATTGATCTATGTGCTGCAGAATAGATACTGTGTTAGGAGGCATGAAAACAACATTAATCTCCTTGTGCATCTTCATCAGAGCTCTTGGGGGACCAGGTGCATTGTCAGTGAGAAGTAATATTTTGAAAGTATTCCTTTTTTTCTGAGTAGTAGGTCTCAACAGCAAGATGAAAATGTTCAGTAAACAATGCTGTACATAGATGAGCTAATATCCAGGCTTTGTTGTTTCACTTCTAGAACATAGGCAGAGTAGATTCAGCGTAATTCTTTGGTGTCCTAGGATTTGGGAATGGTAAATGAGCATTGGGCTTCAACGTAATGTCATCAGCTGCATGTTCTTGGAAACATAATGTCACCAGTCAGCCTGTTCTTGGGAACTTTGAACCCAAGCATTCACTTTTCCTCTACAGAAAGTCCTAAATAACATCTTCTTCCAACAGAAGGTTGTTTTGTCTACATTGAAAATCTGTTGTTTAGTGTAGCCACATTCATGAATGATGTTAGCTAGATTTTCTGGATAACTTGCAGTTTCTCCATCAGCACTTACTGCTTCACCTTGTACTTTTATGTTATAAAGATGGCTTCTTTCTTTAAACCTCATGAACCAATCTCTGATAGCTTCAAACTTTTCTTCTGCAGCTTCCTCATCTATCTCAGCCTTCATAGAATTGAAGAGAGTTAGGGCCTTGCTCTGAATTAGGCTTTGGCTTAAAGGAATGTTGTGACTGGTTTGATCTTCTATCCAGACCGTTAAAACTTTATGTCAGGAATAAGGCTGTTTCACTTTCTGGCCATTTGTGCATTCACTGGAGCTGTCCCTTTAATTTCCTTTAAGAACTTTTCCTTTGCACTCACAACTTGGCTAACTGTTCGGCACCAGAGGCCTTAGCTTTTGGCCTATCTTGGCTTTTGACATGCCTTCGCTGCTAAGCATAATCATTTCTAGCGTTTGATTTAAAACGAGAGACATGTGACTTTTCCTTTCACTTGAACACTTAGAGCCCATTGTAGGATTATTAATTTGCCTAATTTCAATACTGCTGTATCTCAAGGCATAGGGGGACCCAAGGAGAGGGAGAAAGATAGGGTAACAGATGGTGGTAGAGCAGTAAGAACACAGATAACATTTATCAATTCAGTTTGCCATCTTAAATGGGCATGGTTCAAGGTGCCCCAAAGCAGTTACAATAGTAACATCAAAGATCACTGACCACAGATCACCAGAAAAGATATAACAATAATGAAAAATTTGCAATATTATAAGAATTACCAAAATGTGACACAGAGACATGAAGTGAGCACACGCTGTTGCAAATATGCCAATAGATTTGCTTGATGCTGCATTGCCTCAAACCTTCAATTTGTAAAAAGTGCAATAATACCTCTGAAGCTAAATAAAGCAAACAGCAATAAAATGTAGTACACCTGTATATATTTCTGGTCTTAGTTCCAGCTGCTCTAACAAGGCACCAGAGACTGAGTGGCTCAAATAACAAATATTTATTTCTCACAGTTCTAGAGGCTTTGAAGTTCAAGATCAAGGTGCTGGGAGAGCTACCTTCTGGTGAGGACTAATTTCCTAGTTTGCAGATGACCATCTCCTTGTTGCATCCTCACGTGGTAGGAAGACAGCTACTAGGTCTCTGGACTCTTCTTATAGGGGCACTAATCTCATTCATATGGGCTCCATCCTCATGACTAATTACTTCCCAAAGACCCCATCTCCAAATGTCATTACATTGAAATTAGAGTTTCAACATATGAATTTGGGGGACACACATTCACCCCATTGAGACAGATACATAGTCTGTCCAGAAACTATCCAGCCATGTAATAGGAAAAATAGAGACATGTATCGCAGATAATACAAGATACAAGAAACATCGTGCATAGGACAATGACCCCTCAGTCCTCTTCAAAGTAGGCATGTTGGGACCTCATACAGTTCTCCCAGTGTCTCTTAACCTAACCCATACAAGTTCAACATTCTCAGGTGCTCTGCTTGTTACAGGCCTTTCAGAACACGGATTACTTTCCACAGATTTTCGACCCTCTTTGAAGCATTTGTGCCACACTTTGCACTCATTGCATTGTCCCCAAAAGCCTTCTGGATCATCCGAATGGTTTCTGTGGAGGAATGTGCAAGCTTAATGCAAAATTTGCTGCAGATTCGTTGCTCTACTGGTTTATTTTGAACGCGACGGCCACACAGTGCGCATGCTCACTCAACAGCATCTGGCACACTGCTGACCAGTACGGTGAAGAAGTCATCATTGTTCACATGTGCGCATCCCAGTCCACGCTCCTTGGCTGCCAGGTGGCATGGATGTCACGCTAATATAACCATTCTCTCATTATATTAACCATGGCTGGATACTTTCTGGACAGACCTCGTGTGTGTCTGTGTGTGTGTGTGTGTGTGTGTGTGTGTGTGTGTGTGTGTGTGCATGCACATGTGTGTGTGTAACCTTTTATTCTTAAACATTTTGGGAAAACTAAGGCTCTCAACATTTTCAGAAAACTGAGGCTGCTTAGCACCTCACCCACCCACTCGTCACTTTTTAGCATTTCCTCACATTTCTCTCCTTTTCTTCCATTTTCTTTCTACGACACACAAATTACTACTTACATATTTTTGTCTTTATTCAGTAAAAAGGAAATGTGCTTCTCCAAGCGAAAGTTCTGTTTTTGTGTTTTTAAGTCAGTGGGGTATAGTAAAAGTAATTGTTTCACAAGAAAGCTTTGTCAGTTGGGTGTGGGATTCCCAGGAGCAAAACCCAGACTCTTATTGAGTACCTCATCCGTCACTGTGATCGGGAAATAGTGGTAACAAGCCGAGAACAGGCACTGCACACTGCCCACAGCAGCAGGACACAGCAGGCCCCTCTGTTGGATGCTTTTGCTTACACCGAGAAAAGGAGATTGGAGCCAATTTGTGACTTTAGAAGACCAGATATTCATCTAGTAATTTACCCTGCTTTGGGTGGCTATCTGATGTTGGTTACAGGCTTTTCTGTTGGTGGCCTGTGCAGTCACATTTGGCTGGGTCACAAGGACACTGGCAAGGCCAGGGAAGGGCAGCGCAGCTCAAGGAAGTCAAATTGTCTCCTCTCAGCCCCTTATCCTGCCCTGCCCCACAGTCACATTAAAGCTGCCTTACTCTCTACAAAATCATCCCTGCTGAGAGGTGTACCTAATTGATTCACAAAGGACTGGTAGATGCTACTGGACAAATGTCTCCATAGTCTCAATATCGGGGCCACCGGATTACAAAAGATGAAGCAGATTATTTTTCTGAACATCTCAGGGGTTTTAATGCCCTGAGGCTCCAGGTGTGAGATTTGTGAGCTTTGTTCACACTCTTCTTAATGAAGGATCCTTCATTTGTGTGTAATCCCACGGGATCTATGATTTTTGCAAATAACACACTTGTAAAACTTTGGTTTCAGGTGGCAGCTTCTAAAGGTATTTCTATTTTAGATTGTCTCTAGATAAAAGTGGCAAAACTCTTTGGGAATAATAATAATGGTAATAATAATAGCTATCATTTACAATCTACTGTATGCTGGATGCTATTTGCTATGGACTGAATTTTTGTGCCCGCCCCCTCCAAATTTATATGTTGAAACATTAACCTCCAATGTGATAGTATTTATAGGGGGAGACTTTGGAAGGTAATTAGGATTAGATGAGTTCCTGAGGGTGGGCCCCTCATGATGGGGTTATTACCCTTTTAAAAAGAGGAGGAAACATGGGATCTTGTCTCTTTCTCTCTCACTTCATGCACGCAGCAGGGACAGGCCACGTGAGGACACAACCAGGAAGAGAGTGCCCTGATCTCTGACTTCCAGCCTCAGAACTCTGAGAAGTAAGTGTTAAGCCATCCAATCTATGGCAATTTTCTGTAGCAGCCCTAAAGACTAAGACACAGGTCTAAGCAATTTAATACTCACAATAAAATGGGTAAGGAAACTGAAACACAAGCAACATAAGTCACCTGTACAAGGTCATAGAACTGTTGTGTGGCGCAACCAAGATTCAGAGGCAGGCTGTCGGACATCATAGATTTGTAGACATGATCAGTGTTGGGAAGGATCCTTCAGCTGGGTTCCATGGACATTGTCATGGTGATGTGAAAGTAGGGGGTTTATTGGAGAATGCCCCCAGAACAACACTATGAGATGCAGGGTTGAGAAATGGAGAAGTTGAACAGCAGTACAGTCATGGCAGGCCTCAGCCAATGTGGTGGGGAGCACCAGAGCTAGGGTGATCTTATGAAGATGTCTCAAATTAAGGGAAAAAAGCCAGAGTTTATAACTCCCTTCCTCCATCAAGCCATCATTATGGGTGGTCTGCAGGGATGGGCTATAATCTTGAGTGGTGCAGCCCCCTTTAGTTGAGGGAAAGGCTTGCAAAGGGACACCTGGGGGCCATGAGCAGCCAATATTCCCAGCAGCTGGAAGTGACAAATCTGTTGGCAGAGGGGTGATTGTGGTAGTGCAACCCTGCTTCTCCTGCATATAGGGCCATCAACGGGGAAGATTTACCAAATCAAAGAGATTAAAGAAAGGTGTTCCTCAAGAAACAATGCTCGCTCTGCTCTCTAAAGGATGAGAGGAATTTAACCAGGCAAGAAGAGTGATGAGGCTTTCTAGGGCGAGGAGGAAGCACCTGCAAATAATTTTTGAAATGATTATCAGGTTGTGTTTGAGGAATTTCAAAGCCAGTGTGGCTGAAGCAGAAAACAAAGTGGATGTTTGGCACAGGCTGGGACCAAGTCATGCAGAGCTTTTATGCAGAGGTAAGGATGTCACCTTTATCCAAAGAACAATGGGAAACTTTTGAGCCATTTTAAGTACAGGGGTGGCAATGATAAGGTTTGTGTCTCAAAACATTGTTCTGACTCAGGGAATGAGAGGCTGGAGGTGATGTGGGGAAACGGGTAGAAGGCTGTTGCTGTCATCCCGACAAAAGAGATGATGTTTGCTTGAACAAGGTGTTATTGGAAGGGAGGAGCAGGTGACAGCAGAGATGGAAAGAAGTGCATGAATTCAAGAGGTATTTACATTTAAAACTTAGAGCACTCAGTGGTTGTATATGAGGATACAAGAGAAGGAGGTATTGAGGATGATTCCCAGGACTCTAAATCTGTGCAGCTGGGAAAAGGAACGGGATTTTTACTATGGTGGGTGGATAGAAAGAGGGAATTTCACTGACTCGGTGAAGAGGAGAAGCATTCCACTGCGGAATGCTGATTCACTTTCCCCATGAGATGAATGGGCACCTGGACGCGTTGCTCTGAGGTGCACACAAAGCCTAGATTTCATGGACAGATGTGAGTATTCTGTGTGCAGTATACAACTACAGCCATGTGCGTGAATGAGGCCACTGAGAAACTGGACAAAGTGAGAAGGGTGGGGTCCCAGTAAGAGACATGAGGAACATTTGAAGACATATCCCCGGGAATGAGTGTGTAAAGGACAAAGGGAGAGAAGGGTATGTGGCAGGAGCCAAACAAGGCAAGATGGAGTTTTAGGCAGACAGTGGGCGTCGGCTTGAAATGCTGTGGGGGTGTCAAGTAAAATGGCACTGAAAATGCCCAGTTGACTCTGACACTGATGCCACCAGGAGCCTCAGTGAAGCTGCCCCGGTGGTGTGACGGGCAGGGAAGACACATTAGACTGCACTGATCCTGAGTGGGTGGAGAGGAAGGGAAGACTTCACAGGACTCACTCAAGACGTGTGGACTCAAGGAGGGCAAAGCTCTATCAAGAGAGTGGCGTTGGGGAAGAATATTTCTGTTTTTGTTTCCATCACATGAAAAACCTGGGCATGTGTAGAGGCTGGTGGGAAGGATCCAGTTGAGTGGGAGAGGATGAATGCACAAGGGCAGGGAGAATAAATACGTTAAACCACCTCAGCCAAGGGAGGGATGAGCAGACAGTTGGCTCCTGGAGCCACCCCAGAGAGGGAGAGGACAGAAGTACAAATTTAAGTAAGTTTCAACACGTGGGATCCAGATGATGTGAGCCTCTCTCTGATTTTCTCTGTGAAGAGAAGTCGGGGTCAGGTTGACACTATGGATGCTTATTTAATTCAGTTGGATTAGATCAGAATGGATTGGATTAGAGAGGGAAATTGACCCAAATGAAATAAAAAGGATAAGTCAGAACACTAAGAAAAAAAAAAAAAAAGTGAAGAGGCACCCAGAAAAAGAATGAAATAAAATGAACCCAGAAAGTTACAGAAAAGAATAATCAACTCTGAATTGTTTTTTGCTGTACCTGTTCAGAGCTTCTTGGCACCACGTTTAGCAAACCAGAGAAGCCTGCTGTCTGGTAGCTCACACGAACAATAAGAACAAAATCTTAGATCATTGTCCCTAACCGTTGCAACTTTTACTAAAAAACTAAATCAGCATTTCTTAAAGCAGCTATTTTTGAAAGACATAGAATGAATTGTTCTCTAGGGCCTGTTTAAGAATTTGGAGAAAATATAAGGCAATTTGCAAAGCAATAAGCTATTTTACTCAGCAGTCTGGCCATCTCAAAATGCATCCTGCTCCAGCTTTCAACTCTGTCTCCTGCATCTTCGATTTTCATCACTAAGAAATAACATTGTAATGCTTTTCTCCAAATGAATGTGTTACTGGCTGTGTCCATAGTGGGGAAAGAACAAATTGGAAAATACATTTAAGCTTCTTTGTATACTTCCTGATGGCAGATTAGTTTAATGTGGACAACGAAAGCAGTTTAAGAATTTAACACTTGAAAATATGTAGTGAGTTTAGGCTCTTATTAAGAAATAGAACTAAAAATGCACCAATACCTGTAATCCAGGTGTAATTATTATGACTAAAAATTGTATTTGATACTGAATTTAATATTTTATTTTATGACAAGTCATAATATTTCTCAGTAATAATGCTCTCCAATCTCAATTAAATATTGATTCATACTTTTAAATTATTTGTAATATAGTGAATTCAAAGAAGTTAAAAATAATCATTTCAGATTTCCATAGAAATTTTAAAAATGTATTTAAGACCCTTAGGAATCTTTTTTCCTTTCAGAGTAAGCCCAAACAATGTTTAAATAAAATATCTAAATTAAATCTATTAAATATTATGTTATAAATATTTGGCTAACAAAAATATGGATCATAATATTAAAAACAAGCAGAGTAAAGATGATGGATTGAACACCCCAAGACTTGCATTCCTTCCCAAATTCCATTAAAATGAAAGTGCAGATATTTATAGACATTGAAACATAAGAACTAAGAGAATGGGAGAAGAAACAAGAACAACTATATTTTGGAGGTTGGAAAATAGAACAAAAGTTCATGGACTTGGCAGGCTTGAGAAAGCTGAATCTTCAGTCAGCATTGGGAAAAATTAAGAAAAATGGGATTTACACCTAGAATCCCCACATTGCCAGGACCTGACCATGAAAGTATGTGGGTAAAAGGAGAAAAATGATTTGAAACTCTGAAGGAGGGGGTTGACAGATGCCCAGATCCTCACCACACACTCACAAAAAGGATGACGCTTCATATTCTCTGAGAAGAGTGAGAGATGATATAGGGAGAGGAAAATTTAAAATCAAAACAGCAATTGTTATCCTGAGAGAGGGCCAAGAGAAAACAGTATAGCCAGGAAATAAGGATGGTATTAAAGAGGATATATTCACATATGGAAGCCCCGCCCCCCCCAAAACCCCCCGCAGGGGGGAAAAAAACTTATAGAAAACTCAGAAATTTAGTTAAGGACATCTTTCAAAAATTAGAATAATTCATTAACAAATATTGGAAAAAAAAATCAGAAAATTAGAGGAGGAATTGAGGAGGTCTAACTTAAGCAGGAGTGCTAGAGATATTTTTGTATAAACATAAGAAAATTTCCTAGAACTGAAGGACATGTGTTGTCAGATGGAGTGAATAATATGAGAATACAGACTCAGACCAGGACATATATTATTGAAAAAACTTTAGAGCATGGGCAGAGAGGTAGAGGAGGAAGGAAGAATCTATAGGCTCTAAGAAAGGGAAACAAACCAACAAACAAACTGGTCATGTGCAAAAGTTCAAGAATTTAAATGGCTTCAAACTTGTTATTAACAACACTAAAACCCAAAGCAACAAAATAACATCTTCAAAATTATCAGGCAAAATAAAAGCCACGTTAGTTTTATGCCTAGCTTACAACGAATTACTTCTAAAGGTAGAATAAAGGCATTTTCAGTTTATATGGTCTCAAAGTTTTACTTTCCAAATATCTTTTTCAGAAGTCTATTAAATAAAGTCTTCTCCAGAGTTCAAAGATGACCAACGTGTCTATGTTTCCTACAACTTTTCCAGTTTTAGTGCATTTCTGGAAAATTCTTAGTCCCAGACGAAACAGTACCACTGTACTTACCATGAAAGAATTTATTTTAAGCAAAGCTTAAAAGGATGAAATTGATCCTCAAGTAGCTTACCTGTCCACCCCAACAAATTCCAACATTTTTTTAAAGGAAAATAAAAGTTAAGCACTGAAAAATATAAAAATCTCACAGTGTCCAATGGCCAATAAAAATTAATGGACATGATCGGGGGTTGGGGGGAAGTCTGTCAATGAAAGACCATAAATGACTGAGATGATAAAACTTGTTAAAAACAATTTAAAAGTTGAGAATGTAACTCATAAAAGTTGAGAATTTAAAGAAAAATATAAAAATAATGAAAAATATATATAAACAAGAGTCAAGTGGGACTTCTAGAGATGAAAAATACAAGATCTGAAATGAATAGCTCATTGGATGTGTTTAACAGCTGATTAGATAGTCCAGAGAGACAAGATCAGTGAACTTGAAGTCATGCTACAGAAACTACCCAAAGCCTTCAAGAGTTCTTTCAGCCTTCCTGTTGGTGTTTCAGGGAGCCCAGAAACATCGTTAAGAAAACAGTATATTCTGCCAGAGAGATCACATAGAGAAGTCACATAGAGATGGTACATGGAGAGGTAAAGCTGAGATACTATATAAAGCTGGTGAGAGGCCAAACTGTCCCAGCATCTCGATTAACCCTCCAGACGAATGCAGCCTCAGTTGCTGTGTGACTACAACCACACAGGAGCTGCAGAAGAACTAGCCAGCTGAGCCCAGTTAACCCATACAACTGTAAGAGATGATACAATGGTTACTATAGTAAGCCACTTTTTCAAAAAAGTAGAAAAGTATAGATCCACAGAAATGTTGTCTTGTTGGGGACATAGTAAAACATAGGCAGTCACACCTTATAACTATTTGTCACTGAAATATGTGATCACAGGTAGCTTCCTTTTTAGCTCTCAATGCAGCCAAGCCTGTGTTACTATTGAACTTAACCATCCTGTTACTCGCCCTCCCCCCCCAACACCGCCTTCCTTCTGAAATACCTTTGCCAGCTTTTTAATAACAAAAAACCAAAACAACTTCTTCCAGTGTTTACACCAACACCATTTTAATCACTACCTTCAGAAACAGTGTGTGTTTGGCCTAAGTGTAGGAGGGAAGGAAACAAAACAGTTTCATGGCTGGGAAGCAAGAAGAGTAAACCCCAAGGCTAGGGACTATAGAGGAGAGATGTGCCCCTGACAAATAAGACTGTGACCAGGTGACTTGGAGTATGGGACACTTAGTCTTTGAATACAGTATGAAAACCTGTAATACAACAGCACTATATTTCAGTTACATTTTGAATGAAATTGGCTTCTGGAGCCCTAACCACCATTTTTAGCATCTGTTTCCATAGTAAAATGTGTTTCGCATTTAAGGTAATCTATTAATGATCCTTTACTGAGAAAGCTCACATTTGTAACATCACAAAGCCCAGTCATTCATCAGCCAGATTGCAAAAGTTCACTCCTACAGATAACCAGTTTTTCATAAATCAGGGTTAAATAAGACTGATAAAGACGGCTCATAATTCTTCCACATATCACTCCCTCCTTAGTACCTTCTTGTTGCTGCTGCTCTAATATATTGCTATTGCTTTTCTCACTTTTGGCTTACCTCCTTGTCTAGGTTAAAAGCACAGTGATGGCCAAGGACCATGACTCACACTCCTCCGGATGCTTTTAGGACAGTGTCTGGCACCTCACAGGCTTCCCCTACACTTAGGGTTTAATTTATATTTTGACTCATTTCACCCATTTGTATTACATGGTAGTAGTGGTATAAAACCAGAGTTCCTTGTGGTTTTTCCTGAGAGTACTCAGGTACTTATGTCATATGCCTAAGATAGCTCACTTCTGAGTGGGCCAAAATGCACTGCAGTCTTAATAAAGGCAAGGAAAGCTGGGTTGCCCAAACTCCAGACCTGTCCCTGCCATAACCCAGGATACCTGGAGCCACTTTGGAACCACAGGGCAGAGATTAGATAAGAGTCTCTTCATGGCCCAGTGCAGCATTAAAACCAAATAAACCACAGAAGAAAGTAATGACAAGTTTGGAAATTCCAGCAATTAGCTGGCATAATCTAGGAGATATCTGAAGTAAGGGGTGAATAAGAATTACCACCATCTTCTAGGGCAGGCCGTGGGGATCTCCTGGGTTTTAAGAGCAGGAGTAGATTGAGGGAAGAGGGCTGAATATGCAAAGAGAATGTGAGAGTCAATTGTTGCAACTGGGACAGGAAGAGCCTTTGAGAATCTGGACATCTGGGAAGCCCCTTGGGGACCCCTGGGCACCGTCAGTGAGAATATCTCTGGGCAGAACTCCTTGTTTCAAAAGTTCTGCAGGGAGGTGATAAGAGAAACAGAGATAGCCGCATATCTTTTGGCTTTTTGTGTCTTTGCATTGTTTATTTTTAGTGCTCAGCAAGTCATACTCATCTGTGTTCTGTTCGTTGCTTCACCTGCTCTCAATCCCGTTTGTTTTACTTTATCCCCTGGGTACTTGGCACTAGTGATTGCTTCACACTAATCACAGCTCCCATCTATTGACTGCATATAATACTGCAGATAAAGTAAGGAAGAATGATCTGGCAGCGATGTTAGAGGGTGAAATGCCAAGAACAGCAGAGGGCAAAGAGGTTGATAATCACACCTTTTGAGAAATTTATCTGATGGTATCTGAAGAGATCTATAAATTTACAGCATCCTGATTGTTTAAAAGAATCCTATATCTTAAAAATCCCATAAAGAGCAAATTATGTGCTTTATCACATGAACCTTTCACATTTTCTTAAAAGAACATATAAAAGCGAGGCTAGGATGAGTTGCATGACAATAATTAAGGAAAATAGGACTGAAATCTTTGTTAATGATGCTCTGAACTTGAAATGGTGGTGGAATGATCCAGTGTCTACTCAGTGAATGGAGAAAAGGCAAGTTACAGCAAAGGGTGTTCTCTGAATTGAGTTTATAAATTTTATAAAAATACATACATAACTATGTAATCATAGTTATAATGATTAAGCATCAACATGATTGTTTATATATGAGTTGGGAACACTTGTGCATATTTATGGATGTTCTGTATGCTTCTAGGAAGTTACCAAGAACAGAACTGAAATCTTAAGTCTTGAGTACTGTGGGGGAAAAAAGTAGTACTTGAATTGCTACTGGAAGTTATCATATCTGGCTAATTTTTTTCACTCAGAAAAGACTGTATGAGAGACACTGACTCTCAGCACTGCAAAAAAAAAAAAAAAATGATGGTCCCTTTCCAAAATTTATTCCACTACTCTTTACTCATCTGTCACCACTGCCGTGTTCTCTCTCTTGTCCATGTATGAATTTACTGAGATGGGAAGGTCAGATTGATTAGCTGTGTCTCCAGGTCACTTGGGCAACAAGGAAGGGCTTGGGGTACTGATGGAAGGGGAGCTAAGATCATCACAAATCACCCAAGAAGCACAGGATTGATGCTGTCACCAAGGTGCACACCTCTCTGGGAGCATGGATGAGGCAGAGATGGACTCCAGCTGGTGGCATTGGAGGGCCCTGGGCACGTTCCCTCGGCCTGGACCACCTGGAGGAACATCACTAGGTGGACTTGAGCATCTAAAAACACTAATTTATGAATGGCTGAAGACACTAGATATAGTTATTTGGGGAAGAGAAAATCAATGGAAAACATTAGAATTGTCCTCAATATTTGAAGGATTACAAAGTTGAAGAGGATGAATATTTGTTCTGAGGTCCTCCAGAGGAAAAACAAGGATGCATCAAGGGAAGATTCAAGGAGGCAAAACTGAGCCCCAGGAGAGAAATTCATTTCCAACAATTTAAAATTGGAGAAAATTTTGTTAAAGTCTACTTTTTTTTCCCCGAAATCAGTATACAGCAAAGAGATTTATATAAAAGGTACATTCTCCATATCAACAGTCACCTCACCTCACCCCGATAATTCCTGAATAATACAGTGTTGAGTGTCTTTTTGTAAACATGTTAATTATAAGTATTGAAGGCAAATGTCCCATTATAATGTAGCAGTATACCCTGCAGTGTTCCCCCCAAACCTCCGTCCCTCCTTCCTCTCTCCAGTAAGCAAGTGAGTGTTATACAAGAAAATTTCAGCCAAAAGTTATTTGTATAAGCATTGATCAGTTATGATTCCACAACAGAATAATAAGAGAAAAATGGAATTCAGATGAATTACAAATATGCCATCCACCACTTTGACAAATTCAGTATAACTATATTAAGCAACATGAAAGAGCCCACAGAAGGAATCTGAAAACATATTTTGATATCTCTGCTGGCACATTCTTCAGAACCCTCTAAAGACCTATTTGTCCTTACCAGGCTAAGTATCATCGACAGGTGTATTTCATAAGTATGGTAAAGGCATTGAGATTTACAAAAAGCACGGTGGATCTTATTTGTTATGTCACAGTGGAGCCGTGATATATTCCAAGGGCAGGCACTCACTCTACTCTTTTAAAACAAAGGGACAGAGTCATTCATCCAACTAATCAATATGAATCCCCTGGTCCAGAAAAGAAGTATAAATCAGCAGCTGCACCATGGTCAGTTTTCTCATCCACCCCTCCTAGCTAAAGGAAAGGGGAACATGGGGAATGTGTCACCAGGAAAATGACTCTGGCTTTTATATCGACAGGCATTGCCATTGGGCTGCAAATTCTCCATGGCAGCTGTGCTCAGATCACACAGATCAATGCTGTTGAAGGTAAGGAAGGGGAGTTTTGGGGGTTGGGGTATTTATTACTTTTTGCCTCATCACAGTTTGGTATAGCGCAGAAGATGTCATTTTCTGTTAGAGAATGTGGAAGAAAAATGTAATTGTGCCAAATTTGCCCCATCCATCTAGCAAGATGCATGTTCGCTTAAAGGAATTATTTGGCTTGTATCTTGTTCTAATTGTTTAAAGTTGATCAATCACTATCGTTTTTGGTGTACACTAAATATGCATCAGGCGCAGTCCTAAGCTGCTGCTCTCTTCCCCATCATAACTTTTCCCAGTTCATTGGAGTCAGCAAATGACTTAGTGACTCTGTTATGGCAACGTTGCCTTCCAAAGAGCAGAGCTTGGCTTGACACTCAGCCTCCCGCCCCCTTTCCTCTGTGTGTACACATACTCATACATCCTGCATCCTCAGCAACCTGTCTGTTCCTCAGTCACAGCACTGACCTGTGGAATAGATCTGAAGATACAATAATTTCCTTGTGTAGCTCACCAGCTCATGGTCTTTGCAAACGCGGGAGATTTCTTTCACCCTTGTGATGGACTCTTGCGATGTGCTGCCCAGATTACCCTGCAGGGCAAGATTCATTGCCCCAGCAGGTGGAAGTGCAGTCAGCCCCTAGGGATTGCCTCATCTGCAGAGCTGCCTCACCCAGGTCCTACCCTTTCCTGGGGTAGCCTATATGGAATGGCTGATGAGCGCAGGAGTTTAAAGTCCTGGTCCTGTCCAGGCCCAACTCAGGATGGTGCTGAATGGCCATTCGAGCTCCAGATACCTCCATGGGTTCAGGCAAGCATGTTAGACCAGTTCAACTTCTCCAACTCCTGATTTTTTCATCCCTTCAGCATGTGTTGACCCCAAGGTCATTCCTTATTAAGCATCCTGCTTACTAAACTCTCAGGTCTGCTTCCCAAAGAACTCAGTCCAGAACTACCCCTTTTTTTTTTTTCCACTAGCCCGCCCCCTCCAGAACTACCCCTTTATTCATCCCACTGAAGTCTCCAGGCAGTGGATTGGTGGTAAATGTTGACAAGCAGCTTTTGGGCAGAAGAGCCCTGAACTGTAGCATTTGCTGTGTTTCTGTGGCATAAATATGCCCACCATGGCTGATAACAAGCTACTGATGCTTTATCAACCAGCTCAGAAAATTTATCCATTGTTTCTCATAAATAAGCAAAATCTAGCACCTCCCTGTCTCCAATCTATGGTAGACACATACATTATTGCCAAATTGAATTATTAAGTGTCAGGTTCCTCACACTCAGTGTTTCATTCAATCCTCTTGGCAACCTTGTGATGTTACACTTACCATTTTACAGAGGAAGAAATGGGATTTCCAAAATGAATTATGTTGCCCCACAGACTCGCCTATGCTCCCAGGACTTGAGCATAGATATAAAGTTCTGAAGTGTGTTAGGATCCATGTACCCATTCAGCCATCTATTAATTCAAATAATTATTAATAACTGCTCATGTTTTGAGCTGAGCCTTGAAAGATGACTGGAATTTAAGCCAGCAGGTAGTAGGGGCAAGTGTTCCAAAGTCACAGTGGTAAGAGACTGGTGGGGGTTAAAACATAAAAGTCCAAGCTGCTGTTAAGACTAAAAGATGTGATACCAATGGGGGACTGGAGGAAGCTGAGGTTTGGGAGGGGGACAATACCCAGGCCTGGGCCCCTGCCTTTCTACTACGAGGTAATTGCCTTGAATCAACATTTAACCATTAGATTGTGTTGGATTAACCATTTAAACTTATGTATACAAGTATGCATGTGGTGGATCATGGTGTCATGATTTCAAGGGTACAGGGAATGCTTATGACTTTAACATAGAATATATAATGCTAGAAATTTTAACATTAGGGAAAGGAAAAGAGCAAAATGACATGAACACACACTTGATGTATTTCTTCAGATCGTAACTCATGATGTCAGGCAGGTCATCAAATCAACTTGGTAAATGTTAACCAGCATTTGTAGGTAAACAAAGCAGCATTATAACATATCAGAATGCAGCAGATAATATATGTATTAATATTATTTTATGAAACTTTCACTTATTTATAGTTATATACCATGCACATATACATACGTATATAATCACTCACAGTGCAATGCACCAAGAGGCACAAGGACATTGGCCATGAAATGATCCTGTTTTGATTTCCAGCTCTATTCCTTAATTACATTATGACCCAGCGTGAAGACTTGTCTGTGTAGCGACTCAGGTACCTCATCAGCTTTAGCTTGAAAGGTGTTTTCAAGATTAAAGAAAATTTTTACAGAGCCTGGAACTGAGTGAGTGAGTGGTTGCTCCTTAATGGTGATGAAGTGTTTGGGGAATCATCCATTATGTAAGAAGAAATCACCTTTTATGTGTAAAAAAATTTTAGCACGTAAAGACAGTGCTGAAATCCATTTCATATTAAATAGCCGGCACTAATGGAAAAACTCACAACAGCCTAATTCTGTTATGGTCTTAATAACTACTCTAGGGATTAAAATGAGTATTTTTCTGGTCAACCTTAAAGGTTTGTCACCAAATGCATAAAATGTTTATTAACACTGAAAACTAAATAAATAAACCGGTAAAAATTAAGCAATACCAGACACCGCTTGATTATGGATAGACAGCAGGCCAAGCCATCTTCAAAGTGGTGGTTATTGGGAAGTGACAGTTGGGGGTGCAGTCATGGGAACTGGACATTTAGGCATTGTTTAATGAAGCAATTGCTTGGGAAACGCCTCCCCAGATATCTTGGGAAATGAAAAGAAAATTGACTTGTAGGGAGAGGTCTAAACTTGAGCCCTCAGAAGGGGTTGGGATTGGGAGGAAAGAGAAAGAACATTATGGCAAATTGTGTCTGGGAGCTGTTCTTACTGATCAGTGCACACTTCATTAGATTGACAAGAAGACAGTTCAATTGAGTTGCCACCACAGTAAAGGGTGTTGTCCCCGATACATTCCCCAAAGTGACCCTCTCCCCACTTGTTCTGAGTTTGCTCCTCACCACCATCTCCTCTCAGCCTTCTCTCTCTTAAAAAAACAATAGACCATTAGAAGAAACCTTCCATTTCAACCTCACGATTACAGCAAAAAAGAACAAAAGGTGCAGATATCATCAGTGTGGGTTCAAGGAAAGTTTGTCGTGAAAGATCTTTCCAAATACCCGAAACTATGTCATCAAGAGGTCTTTAAGAACTCTAAATTTCAAAATAAATGAAGTTTTGGCCTTTGGAAAATTAAGGCTTCCTCTTCTGTAGTTGAAAGTTAAGATGAATCAGATCTTAGAGAATGAGAACTTTTTAGGATCATCCCATCAAGGAATTACTTCTTTTTAATTTAGAAAAGTAAAATATTTTTAAAAATCTAGAGAAAGCTTTTTTTTTTTTTTTTTTTGAGACAGAGTCTCCTCTGTTGCCCGGGCTAGAGTGCTGTGGCATCAACCTAGCTCACAGCAACCTCAAACTCCTGGGCTCGAGCAATCCTCCTGCCTCAGCCTCCCGAGTAGCTGGGACTACAGGCATGTACCACCATGCCCAGCTAATTTTTTCTCTATATATGTTTTTAGCTGTCCATATAATTTCTTTTCTATTTTTAGTAGAGACGGGGTCTCGCTCTTGCTCAGGCTGGTCTCGAACTCCTGAGCTCAAACAATCCGCGCGCCTCGGCCTCCCAGAGTGCTAGGATTACAGGCGTGAGCCACTGCATCCGGCTGAGAAAGCTTTTTAAATATTAGAAAATGAGAAAAATTTAGAAAATGTAAAATGTAGAAAATTTTAGAAAATTTAGAAACCTTTGTGGACTAGGAAAGAAATGCATACTAGGCACATAATCTAACAATAAAAAGAAGTTGTATTTTAAGTGCAAAATTTAGTAAAATTTGCTTTGAAAGAAAAAATTTTCGGCGTTTTCTCATTTCTTTACTGCCACTTTATTAAACTAAAGAAAATTTCTATAGGAATTTTTCAAGGCAAAATGACAGAACAAGATATATTCGTCCAGGAACTGGCCCCATGTAGTATTTTTCAATATAAACTGAAACACTTGGGTGATGGATCAGTTCACCAGGGAAGAATTAAATAATCCTTGCCCTTAAATGTATTCTCTGGGATCTCATGGGGAGAACATTACATGTGGGGGCAGCTCTAATTATAAGAAATAATTGCAGGTGAATATAAGGCAGTTCCCCACCTCAGATGATAAATTATACTGAGAGACAAGGACACCCTATGCGAAATGCTAATGCTTTCATCTCCATGACATTGCAAGGAAATGTCAAGTCCAAAAAAATAAACCAAGGTAAAGCACATTTGACAAATGCCTGCAATTTGCAATTTGCAACGGAGTTTTAATCAATTAATATATACCATAGATTTAGTACATGCAGCTATACTTACTTGCTAATAGTAAAAGTTTCAAAGATCAGAGAGTGAATAAGTTGCAATGGGATAAGGTAGGAAAACATCATTCCCAAATGCTGTGTAACTTGAGGGCACATTCCAGATCTGAACCTTACTGGCGAAATCCATAATCTATAATTCCTTGTGACTGATGAATGTTCATTGCTAGTAATTGTGAATTCCATTTGCCTTTGAGATATCTTGAAATCACTTGGAGAACTTTAAAAATACCGATGCTGGGGTCTGCCCTCAAAGATTATGATTTAATTAGCTTGGGCAGGATTTTTTAAAAGTTGTCCAGGTCATTTTAATGAACAGCCAAGGTTTGAGAACCACTGCTTTATGGGCACATGAAACGTAGCTGCTCATCTTTTTCCTTAAAATTGTACTGATTCACTTAACACGTGATGCTGTGGCTTTTCCTTGCTCAATCATTTCTTTGCGATTATTTCTATAAGGCTGGAATAGGTGACTCATGATCACTCCTGGACACATAGTGTCTGAGCCTGGGCAAGGCTCCTGTAGTAAGCACTTCCTCCCAGTAAAGCCACACTTTTCCAAGGGCCACTGTCCTTGAGGTCCCCAAAACTCTGCAAAACCTACCACAGATTGTCAGGATATTTTTCAGGTCCTGGTACACAAAATCACACAGAGATCTTTGAAAACAGTCTTTGAGTCCATGAGGCAGGCTGACATTTAAATATCCAGGACAAATCTTGTGTCATCTCCCAATACCCCCACACTCTCCTCCAGACCTATTTGAACACATAGCCTGTAGGTTCCCTGCAAATTTCCTCTCCATTTTGATGAATTCCAGTTAACTCCTGTTTCTCAACTTCTCACTTCCCTTTATTCTTTCTGCCTATTTTATGGCTATATATATAAATATCCCCTTATTCTCTAATCTCAAGAGGAATTCTGCTTCTGTGAGTTTATCCTGTAGAAATGTCCATATCTTTGCACAATATTATACATTTAGGGATGCTCACATGCAAGCAGCACTGTTGACACTAGAAAATAATTAGAAGACACCTAAGTGTTTCTCAATAATGTAATGGTATCTCCATCCTATGCAATATTAATAATACTAAAAGGAAGGAATGCCTCTGTTTATAACAACATGGAAAATCTCTAATAGATATTCTTAAATGAAAGCAAGTTGCAGAATAATATGTATATTACTACCTCCATAATGCAGAAACAAAAAATTAGTTGTCCATATAGAAACACCAACACATACTCATAATTCTGTGTCTATATATGCACACATAAACACACAGACACACACATAAATGCATAGAAAATGGGGTGTGGAAGAACCCTCATGGGAAGTGTGCAGAATTGGGAGTAGAGTGGGATAAAAGAAAACTTACACTTTTTACTTTAATTATGTATATAATTCTTGCATTCTTTATGTATATTTATGGATTTTTTAATTGCTTTTAAGTTAAATGAGAAAATTACTTACCTGATATAATAATTAGGCCATTGATAAACTTGTCAAGATCTTCAGTGCAATGGTAGGGGCAGAGGCCAGAAGACGATGGGTGCAAAGGAGATTGCCTCCAAACTTTCTTGTTGCATCAACTTATGATAATAAATCTATTGGCACACACCAAAAGATGAATCCAGGTTTTATAGAACCCAAAACTTATGCAATTTGGGGTCTTGCTTTAAGAAAAAGAGCAGAAAATTATATTAGAATAAGAAATCAAAAATATCAAATCATAAAATATGCTGAAAAATGTATTTTATTAATTGCCTGACATACATCAATAATAATTTTCCAGATGTTAGCATCAGACTCTGGAAATTGTATAGTTGCTTCTCCCACTACGTATGGTGCCCAGAGCCATAGGATGCAGTTCTATCACTATAGACTTTCCGGTCCTAAACTTTCATGTCACCATGAGAGATGGGTCAGCACAGTGGGTAGTAAGAATATTCCTGAAAGGCATTCCTATACTGGTGTGACTCTTTCTAATAGCAATTACTTTGATAACTGATAACCTTATAATGCATAATATTAACACTAACTAAATGTATCTCTCAATTAATTTTCCTTTATATGGATTTCCAAAATGCTCATGACCTTTCTAACACTCTCTGATAGGAAGACAATTATGACAGTGACAGAGACCAACATTTTGTATGTGATCAAGAATAATTGTGAGAATATTAAGGTCATGATGGGGAGACAGGAATGTATGTGAAAGACTTTAAAATGAGCAAAAATGATAACAGGACATTTTGGCTAGTGTATCCTCCCATGTCATCTAATATAAAAAAAAAATACTGGTTATATCACAGATCTCTTCTAGTAGTTTAGCAACTGGGATATTTCAAGGTACTACAATGCCAACTCTTTCACTTCTATTAATACATTGACTGCCACATTAGAAAAAAAAATTTTTTCCCTGGGGCCATGGTGTTTTATTCAAACAAAATGATCCTTTCTAATTTGGTTTTTATTGTTTTCTGTGCATGAGTTATATGCAATGCAATCCACATTTTTAGAATTGTCAATATTAATTGTAACAATAAGAACATCAACAAGTGAGATTTTCATGAACCAACTGCAAGGTTTTGCTTCACAAGGCCCCAGGCTGAAAATTAGCCTGAGTTAAATACAACTCACATGGCAGTCCATGTGTTAAGATGTGATGACATCATTTTCACTTAAAAACATGTGACAGCTCTTAAGTTCTTTGGCCCGATTTCAAAGCTTAACATTCAGGGCTTCCATAATTTGGTTCTGTTCCAAATATCACATCTCCGCATTTACCTGCAAGGATGTCCCTACCCCACCCATACCCACACCCACCTACCAAAGAGATGATTTTTCTGGCTAAAATGCCCTTCCATGACCCACTGCATTTCTATTTGTCCTTCCCTCCTCTTTCCTTCAGTAAAAACCTTACTTATCCTATAAGACCCAACTCAAATATTGCCTTCTTTATAAAGCATAGCACATTCTGTCTCATTGGAATGCATTTCTGCTTCAGTCTCCCAAGATATTTTGCACAAGATTCTATTATTACACATAACATAACACATAGTATCATCAAGCTCAGAGTTGTAATTGTACCCATGTGAACTTTATGGGACCCAGGTGGATCTTATTGATCTCTGATGCGTGTGCATGGAACAAGGGCTCAATAAATCTTTGTGGATTTGAATTAGGCTGGATAATTGCAAAATTATGTCACTGGGACTCAGGCCTGTGCATTGTCAAACGTGGCCTTTACTAAAGGTTGTATAAGAGAATTACTAAGCAGCTATCGTACCCTAGTGTTAAAACATATTTCTTCCAAAAAAAAAAAAAAACCTTAAAACCATGACTGTCATACAGATATAAAATGAATAGTTGTGAAAGATTTTTATTTAACTCATTAATGAATGAGGGGACCAGTGAGAAGTTAAAATTTGTTTAAAGAATTCTGAAAAGACACACACACAGAGGCAATCAGGAATACTGAAATGAATTTACAAATAGATGCAAAATGGGTGAATAGCCATCAAGCAATAATCAATTCTATGGTGCCAGGCGAAATTTATTATCAGCAGCTTTCTACAACTTACAAAGTGGTGAAATGGCTCAAAGCCACTGAGAGGCACAGCTAACCTGGAAGGGTGGCACTGGAAAGGTCATCTATTCGTCGTTTTGGTTCATTTCAAAGTCTTTCATAGTTTTTACTAACAGCCTTCTTCCCGTGGTCATAATAAATGCAGAGACTGTTCTTGATCACAAAAAAAGGCGAGTCTCATTAGGACTGGCCTAGCAGCTCACTATGTTTGAATTGCCTCTACTCGTCCATCATCTCCATTAGAATGTCACTTCCCAAAGAAAGAAACCAAATTTGTCTTAAATATTAATTTTTGCTCCAACAAATTACTGATTTTCTTTTTTCCTATGGTAATACTTGCATCAGGTAAAACCATCAGGATGTGCTTTTCCCCTCAAGAACAGTATTTGTGAACTGCAGATGCTAATGATATTTCTTTTCCAAGTCTGTCTTTATCTTGAAAATGAGCTACTTGTTATTAGAGCGTAATGACCTGGTTTGCCGTATAGTTTAGTGTCACCATGTGCTCAAGTACTGCAGAGCATATGACAGATCTGGTATGCTTGTTGAAAGTTAGAAACATCACACTTACCACTAAATCCAGCTTTATCATTTGGTCCAGAAAATTTCGACTGCTGATACCACTGTTTATAAAATCTATTTGCAGTTTCCTACTCCTGTTTATAAAGATACAGATATAAACATCCAATTAAGACATGCTCATGTTATTTCTATAAGCGATTCAACATATAGATGGACTCAGCACATTAAAAAATATTACTATATGTAATTTTATTTATTTCAGCATATTATGGGGGTATAAAAGTTTAGGTTATGTATATTGCCCATGCCCCTCCACCCCCCCCGCCCCCCCTGAGTCAGAGCTTCAAGCATGTCCATTCCCCAGATGGTGCGCATTGCACTCATTATGTAGGTATAATTATTTTTAATAGGAGAAAAGGCACACAAAACTTTATTTTAACATGTATAGCATGGCAGGATCATAAGAGAATGATTACCCAATAACCCAGTGCTATACGGAAGCTTATATATTCTTTTTCTTCAGGGAAGGAAGGAGATAAAAAATGTATATCTAATTATAATAGAAAACATTGGAAAACTTATAAATGCCCAACGAAAGGGATATAGTTTTGGAAAAGGTAATTCATTCATTACTTGTATTGTCATACAGTTATTTTAAAATTACTAGTTTGAAAATTGTGCTTCCAAGAGGAAAAAATATATATGATTTATTAAAATGAAATAAAACATAAAAGATTTATACCTACTTAATAATATATAATCATTAGAACAAGATGTGAACAGTAATGATGCATATTGAAAAGGATTGGATTATAGGACACATTTTCTATTTTTGACATTTCCTTTGTGTTGTTACATCAATAACATTTTTTAAGGAAGGAAGGGAGGAAGAAAGAAATGGTGTTCTATAAAGTCTCTTCAGTAGCCTGTGATTTAGGTACTTGTAAAAGAGGAAAGTAAAGGGTTTCATTATTCTTTGTTTTGCTAACAAGGGTCTGATGTCCTTCTCTGACTTGATTCTCATTATAGCTATTTGCAAAGTGCTTGAATTGGGACTAGTTACCTGGTAAGAGTCTTCTTGTTCCTTTAGTCACTAACACAATTTTATGTGACCTGAAATACAGACTTCATTACTATGCTGTGTCCTTTAAATGCTGGGCCACCGTGACCTTGAAAATCCTCAAAGAGAAAGACCTCAATTTCAATGATACCACCTTTCAAACAAGGGATCTTAGATGCCTCATCAACCCTCCAAGCCTGTTCCTTTCACAGGGCACGGAACTTAAACAGGTTGATGCGTCTTGACGCTGCTCCGTTATGAGTGTGGGCTCATTAGAATTAAATTCTTGCCCACATGACTTATTCGTGGAAGTTGGCAAGTGCCAGGAAACACGTTCTTGGGCAGTGCTGTATTCTTATTAAAATCAGCTTAATGGAAAATATCCCACTGGTTAAATGACATTTTATAGCTAAAGGAATACCCCCAAAACATATTTACATTCCGTGAGATGTATAAACACCCATTGTAGACAGCCAAAACACAGCATATTCTGTGAGGAGCAAGTTCATATCATGCAATAGATGATAGTGTGTATTTGTAAGTTTCCTTGATGGTGTTTAAACATTCATATTCCCTCACTCACCTCCTTTCGTGTTCCAGATAAAAAGTTAAACCAAGCTTATCTGTCTGAATGGAAGAGCCTATATGCAGGGGTGTTTGGGGATCTGTCTTCTTTACTTCTGTGTATGCATAAATATTATCTGAGTAGCATGTGCATAAAATATGCCAATTGGTTGTGGAGACTCTTGCTTTGGGAAGTGTTGTGTCTGCCCCTCAGAGGTGGATGGATGTTCTCAACCAAAATTTGGTTTCGATGCCACGACACTCACCAAGAGCATATGGACAGGTTTATCGCTCACATAATGAAGTTCTCTGTGGAGAGCTGGGTGGGCTCCCAAGCAAATCTAAGAACTTCTTGCATAAGCAGAGAAAGGAGACTGGCTTGGGGTTTGCTGTTGTTAGAGGGTAGAACTGAGGTGAGAGTTCTGGTGCATGGGTTAGGACTTGCATTGTTTGAACTTCTGCTGGTGCCATGGGAGAAAGAACTCGGTTATCACCTTCCTAGGCAAGAGGTGGAAGGGGAAGGAGGAGTGACCAGAATTAAAAGATGTTGGCAGTTAAACATCAAAAATGGAATCAAAAGGCTGGGTGTGGTGGCTCACGTCTGTACTCCTTGCACTTTGTAAAGCCAAGGTGGGAGGATCACTTGAGGCTGAGAATTCAAGACCAGCCTGGGCAATATAGTGAGATCCTATCTCCACAAAAAAATAGAAAAATTAGCCAGGTATGGTGGTCCAATGCCTGTAGTCCCAGCTACTCAGGGAATTGTGCCAGGAGGATTGCTTAAGCCCAGAAGTTTGAGGTTGCAGTGAGCTGTGATGAAGCTGCTGCACTCCAGCCTGGGCAACATAGTGAGACCCTGTCTCAAAAGAAAAAAAAATGGGGTCAAATTCTTCTTAATAGATGGATAAAGAAGTGGGAATTTAAAATAAGTATATAATCCCTTATTGTTCCCTTTAAAAACTCTTTCTCTCTTCCCACAAATTATAAATTGCAATTTACAGTCTGATATAGAAAGCAATAAGTAAACCAATATTTATAATGCCAGAGGAAGAATAATAGTAAATATATGCCATACGTATAAATGTAGGGGGCGGATGAGAGGAATGTATAAATACGACTGGGGAAGGTGAGACTAGAACTGTGTGGTGAAATAGATCTGAAAGGCAGTGAGGAGGATAAGGCCTCTCATGGCTAAGAAAATAGGATGTGCAAAGGCATAGAGGAGACAGAGCATGTCCCAGCGAGAACATTTTTAAGAGAAAGCAAGTATGGCTATTGCATAAAAGAGTTCTGAGAAACAAGGATGGAGGTTTCCATGCAGAGGAGGTCTGAAACCACCTTGACTTACAATATCCTAAAAAGAAAGGTGTGGCATTAAAGGATTTTATATAGAAAGCAACAAGACGACATATGCATTTTCGATAAACCACCCAGCAGCCAATTGAAGGATGGAGACCAGATTAGAAGTAAGGACACCTAGGATAGGATTGTACAGGGATGCAAGTGTGAGATGAGAGAAGAACCTGGAGTAGTGAGGAGAGTGAAGAGGTGAGATGATCTTAAAGAGGTAGCTGCCTCGGGACCTCAGTGGCTGATTGTATGGTTACAAAGAGTGGGAAGATGCAGAGTAAAGTGTAGAGACAATTGAGAGTGAATGCCAGCCTTCTGACTTGGACAAATAAGCAAGGGGGGGAAAAAAAAAAAAGAAGTGGAGTGTAAGTTGTCTGTGTGACTTCCAGACAATATCCAGAAAGCAAGAGAGGTAATGAGGCTGGAGTTGGTGACCTCAGACTACTGAGAGAAGGCAGGATGTGTCTCCTTCCCCTTCTAAAAGCATGAAAATATGCAGGTCATATTCCATGACACCTTACAAAATAAAAACATTGCTCCCTAGCATGTTGATCTACTCAAGAGCCTTTACATGAGGCAAAAAAGAAAAAAAACCTAGTATATGCAAGAATATTTCATAAATATTTGTTTCAGGAACTGGCTTATATACCTTTCTTTCCTTAACAAAAAAAAATTCTCCTATTATCGGTGATGCCATCCCTAGTAGAATATAGAAAAATCATGTCAGGAAAAGTCAGAAAATAAAAGTCTGCACCATGCAAAATTAATTGCAAACAGTATAAAAGAGTACACAAGGAAAAGTAGGTCACCTCCCCCAAACCAGAATCCCCAGTCCCCTCTCTAGAGGTGGTGAATATTGCCAGCTTCTCGTGTGTCTTTTCAGAAATCCGAATCGCTTTGCTGTGAACCGTGGCGAGTGGCTCTCTACCTAATCTTTCAAAAGGATTTACCTATCAAGAAGTCTATTTTTTCAATTCCAAGACCCACAGAGCCAGAACTGCCCCCAAAAGTAAATTAAGCAGCTGAGGAATAGATCAAAGTAACCAATGACTCTTAGACCCAGTTGAGTCAGTTTTTACAAGTTGAGTGATTTATTATCTGCCTTTGGTGAACATGCCTCCTGCAAGGTTTCAGTTTCTTTCATCAGGGCTGTGGCTCCAGGTGGCCCACCTGTTTCCCCACAGAGCTCTGAAAATTGCCTTACCTTGCAACCAATCAGCAACAGCATCACATAACTGGGAATAAACTAAGACTGCAAGAGGGATGCTTTAGTATAGCATCTGTCTCTTCCCTAATTTGGGGTAAGAATAGTTTCCAGGAGAGAAAATGCTTTGGAAATGCTATTATTTCATTTCTTCTATCTCAGAAACAAAAATTTCAAAGAAATAAATCATCATCACCGAATACTTCAATCCTGAACTATCTCATTAAGTTGCCATGCTATAATCCTTTTTTAATATGAGATGCTTGGGTAAAGCATAAAATTTTTAAACAGATTTTTTATTATAAAATATATATATTGGGGAAAATATGAAAATGGAAAGAACATTAAAATAATCATTACGCCACCATCCAAAGATAACCATTGTTGATACCTACCAAGCTATATTTCATCTGTAGACATTACAGTTTTGCTTTACAGTTTTCCAATAGACTAAATTTTCTTCAGACTCAAATCAAAAGAAGTAACTCATTAAAGTGGGCTCTTTGTGTCTTTGTCCCCAAGCAGGGAGCCAGCTGTTTGGGCAGGTGTGGGAATGATGTAGCATTCCACTGCAGCAGGTGTTTAATAATCCTTTCCTTGTCCCTTCTATCTCCTCCAGCGGTGCTGTGAGCAACAGAAGCTATTCTGAAAAACCCACTCTGTGGAAGGTAGAGATTAAGCATGAATGATTTACACCTGTGAGAAAGATTGTTTCTTTTAATACTCTCTTTGAAATTGTGGTTAAGATATATTTGTTTGGGAAGGCTGTTGGTTCAGCTTTAGTGCTAGGAGAAGCTGCAAGGTAACTAGGAAGATGGTCTGTGGCTATTTGTTTAATACCAAGCTGGTTCCAGCTTCCCCAGCATCCAGATGGTATAGGCTGCCCCCCTATTCCCATGGCATATATAAAAAAGGGGGGAGTGGGGTACATAGAGCCTGATACAGTTACAAACCTTCCAGTTTTATAAACAATTTTACAGTTTTGTATTCAATGACTTAAAGCTACTTTTTCAAAAATAGTTTCTGTTGGAATGATGGAAGTATATGGTATTTACCCCTGCTTTAAAGGATGTCAGATACTGTCCCAATGTACTCTGGTGCAGGGGATGACTCATGGAGTGTCAACAGAGCACTTCCAAGTTACGTAGTTAGCCTAGAACATCACATCGTGTGTTCTAAGCATAAATGGTGCACTTACGCTGACGTAAAGTCAGTAGATTTTATCCTTTTGTATCAGCAGACACTGTCATGTTGGTACCTTTCAAAGTGACCTTGATGTTACTGGACATAATGCAAAAACAGAAGTATATGCCAGTAAAATAGCAACAATGAAAGAGGAATATTCTGCTAAAGACAGTGTTTAGTGCAGCAAAATGAGCAACAATATATTTTGTCATCCAAGTATAAGCATTGAATATAGTGTCAAAATGAAAAACCCCTTTGATCGTCAGATTCTCTATTATTCTATTTTACATATCCCAGGATATATATCAAGAAAGTTGATTTTACCACCATCTTTTATAATTTAGGCTAATGTTAAGAATCCTTTACTGAAGGTAAACTTTCCTACAAATGTAAAATTCAATCTTTATTTTCGGTGTGTTTGGTCTTATTTTCCATCTTGGCCCAAATCTAAGGATTCAGTATGACAATCTTATTGCTTTAAGAGGAAAATTAGAGGCCTAGGGAGTGACATTGGACAATCCACTCAGGTAATGGAAGGAGCTATTTACGGGTTTTTAAAAAAACTGATTTAGGCATAACACCTGAATTGTTACACCTGATTCTTTAACCAGGTAACCTGAATAGGGTGACAGGTCTCTCTGGCCTGATAAAATACTGCACAGCTCTCCAAAGATAAATCCTTTAATCAATGGGCCATTAATGTCAGCCCTTCCTGTATCTTTTGAATTCCACCAAAGATTATCATGGCTTAAGAAGGAAGGTGAACAACCGAAATATAATGATTTCACTTTGTTGTTAACTGCACCAGAGAATGGATTCGTGTTTGAATTTATAATTATTAGAATCCCTAAGGTCTTTTTTTGGTCAATTTAGCACCTGTTAATCCACATCTTCCTTAATCCTGTGCCTGCTCACTTCTTCCTTCTGATTAATCTAAATGCATTTGTAGAAAGAGTAATACATGGACATTAAAAAAAATAGAGTTGAAAAGAAAATTTGAGCAATAGAAAAATGCATGTGATACCAGGTAAGTATCACCTGTGGTCCAGATCTGGGATTCCTCAGGCTTCTCTACAGCAAACACTGTTACCATATATACATATTGTTCCAGAAACAGTCCCAGATGCATGCACACACACACAGGTGATTGTTTACATGCGTGTAGCCCTTGTTTTTCTCACAGATGGGATCATACTATACATATTGATACTGCTTTTCTTTTTCCACATAGCATAATTAGCATAAAAATCTAAGGGAAGGATATTATTGCATATTTCCCTGTTATCATATTATTATTATAATATATGCAACCCAGGGGACTACGTGAGCTTTCAAAATCATGTTCACCTAAAAAAAAATCATAAAAATGTCATCCATGTTTTCTCTATATCCAAATGTTGATGACTGACTCACCAATAAAAGAGAGAGACTATAGCACCCCATCGCTGCCTTTCCCCACACCAGCAAATATTAATTAGCTCTCAATTAGCAAATATATTATTATAAACCCACTTAATAGTATTGTTATCCAGCCTACATTCTTTCCTCTCATATACACACATATGGTGCAGAACTTTGTTAAATGTTTTGTTGAATCCAAGTTCTGTGTTTATTGTATTAATAGCATTTTCCAAAATGTGTGTTCCTCTAATCATTTGTCCTGAGAAACTGAGTATAATCCATTTGTGGATATTCCTAGCCTATCAAGCCTCTGAGGAGAGAAAAAAATTATTTAATTTTATTTAATTCAGAATCCACTAAACATATGTGGCCACAGATCCCTATACTTTTTTTTTGACCAATTAATATTCCACTTTGCAAAACACTGGTAGGTAGCATTTACCTGATGTATCCAACTAATGCCCTAACCAAAAAGTGAAATATGTTTAGCCTGAGCTGATCGTGGTGATCACCGTTCCTCTTCTAAACACTCTCAAACTGGCCATTTCTGGATCCTTCCTAAATTTGTGCTTTGGCTATTGTAAGTTTAAGTATCTTAAAAGATGAGAATGGTAGAAAGTTGGCATAAGCTGAGAAGAGTCATTATTGGCTTGTGAAGCTGCAAAGTTCAGGAATGTGACTAACTTAGAGTAAGGATATCTACCTCCCCCTGTTTTGGTTCCTTTATCAGACATGCTTTCCCTTCTGCAATTAACAAGTTAACCTACGGGAACTTCGTACACTCTGGGATGTGAATCAGCAGCACCAGGACACTTGAACACTGGCAGAGTTATTTCCTCAGTTATCTCAAGTTCCCCCCACCCCATTCCTTCAGGCTCAAGGAAGAAAACAAAGAGCTTTAACAGCTTATGCTTTCTCTTACACAAAATGCTCTGGACAAAGAGTCTTTACCTAATGGGAACATCAGGGACAACAACAAAGGTAATGATAAAGGCTAAAAACTACAAATCATAGTAGCCAGATGATCAGGGACCACAGATTTTGATTTCTCTCCAGTGGGCTTCTAAATTGCTTCCAGTTTAAAGACAAAGCATGAAATCGCAGACATGTGTGTCTTGGAACAGGCCATGCCTATGGATTAGAGCAGCCCAGAGACCAGATGGTCTCCATCCATATATCTGTCTGGGATGCTTCCAATTCTCTTACACTAGAGATGTAGCTTTCCTGCGTGAGGATTCATTGATACAAAACATAATGATCACATTCAATGGACCGTGGTACTTTTCACTGCAACATAAATTTTCTAGGGAGTACCTACCATTCCCCTTTCTCTAAGCTTCTACTTTTAATTTCTCCTGCAGGCATGTTTCATATGCTCTTGTTGGCATATGCATCTACACTTTGCAGTAAGGGAATAACCCAATGAAAACAATTGCATCAACTACCACCTAACCCCATGCTTTATGCGGAATTGCATATACTATGACTATTGAGAAATAATATTTAGTCTAGGGACAACTTCACATGACACAGACTTTTCATTTTAAAGAAAGTATACCCTGACAATTTTGCAGAGGATGGGAATACACAAGCCACATGTGGTTTCAAAACTAAAAATAGAGTATCACAGGTGAGATGCATGTTCAATCATAGGTGAAACTGTAAGGTTTCTCTTATAAAATGTAGAATTCAGAAAAATAAGTCATAATTTAATTGGGAATGTATTTGTAATTATAAGCACAGTCCCAGTTTTGTGAAATGTTTATATTTCATGTTTTTGTGAGGATATCATTTGTGAAACCAAACTTTTTCTCCTATATTGATACTATACTTCCTCTTTCGTCCTAATAATAGGACATATCTCCTAGATGTATTTGAAGGGATGCTACCTGCAGAAAGTAAATACTAACATTGTTTTCACTTGTGCATGTAAAGCTTACTTGCTTCATCACATTAAAGGTAATAAGAAATATATAATGAAATATTATAATTACATCTGTAATGTCTAATTCTAATAACAGTCATTATTTGAGACCTCATAACATGGACTCCTGGATGAAATTCAATTTAGATTTTATGTATACATTCACTTTAACTAACTTTGATCATTCACATCTCTTCCTTTGGTCACTTTTTCATGTCCTCCAAAAGGTAAGAGATATATAACATCAAACATTTGGAAACTTCTGTTTTATAAAACTTTAAGATTTTCACTCATTTATATCTATATTAATCAATCATGCTATGATATTTTACATTTAGTGAGTGTCTACCATGTCCCATCTGGTCCTCATGAGAACACTACAAGGTAAATATTATTACTAAGGAGATAAATTGACACCCAGGGAAGTTATCTAACAAGTACAGGGATTTACACGGCATATGAGATTCAAACCTACTTCTGACAAGCTTTTTAGAATGTGGCAAAGAGTAAAGACATAGCTGTGGGCTTTTACCACCACCGCAAAGCAATATCAGAGGAATAAGGTAGGGATGTTATACCTTTGCTTCTGTTTGTAATAATACTACCAAAGAAATATAATTGGCCTAATGGGGCATGTGCCCACCCAGGACCCAGCATCAATCAAGTGGCCATGTGCACAGGGCATTACTATTGGCCAGACTGATATCACGTATCTATCTTGTACTTAACAGACAGAAAACTGACTGAAAACTCCATCAACATTCTATGGAATGGGCAGGAGGGGTGCAGAAGTTCCCCATAGAAAGAGAAGTCACATGAGAGGAAGGGTGAAGGTGCTACCTTAAATAAACATGAAACACACACACATTCACTTATAAACAAAACTCAAATTCCTTTAGCATGACTCCCACTGAGAAGTGGGTCTAATCCCCCTACTTTCAATCTGGTTCTATGCCTGCGTGGCCAATAGAGTATGTTGGAAGTACTGCTGTCCATTGTCAAGCCCAAAGAATTAAGAGACAGGTAGCTGTTCTATTTCTTGGGCTCACTCTTGGAAACCAACCACAATACTACAGGGAAGTTTGTGGGGAAGCCTAGGCAGAGAGGAGACAAGGTCCCAGGCCCTCTTCCCTACCTGAGCTCTCAGCCAATGGTCAGGACCAAATTGCCAGTCATGTGAAGATTCTGAGTATATCCTCTAGCCCCAAGTCAAGTTGTCTTCACTGATGCTGTGAGGAGCAGAGACAAGCCTTCCTTGCCAAGCCCTGCCCACATTGCATGTCTGTGAGCTGATTATTATTGGTGTTTTAAGTCATTAAGTATTAGGGGCATCTGTTATATAAAAATAGATAACTAGAACAACCAGAGTCCCAAAAGTTTTGCTTTCTTTTACATTGAACACACAAAGTTGGCTCAGCACCTTTTTTCATAGTACCCAGTACTATGCCAAGCACATTGTGGTTGTGCTATAAATATGTATGAGATAATTGAATTATTCATTCATCACTTGGTAAATGGATAAATAGCACAAAGAACTTAAGTGACTTTCAGAAGTGGGTCTTAGGCTAAGCTGGAAATAAAAGATTTTCATATCCAAGCTGAATGCATTATCTATTAGGACCCTCAGAATAGTTTCTTTACATTAAGCAAAATTTAACTCTTCTACTTCTCATGGAATAAGATGACAGGTGGGAGTGAATGCTTTCTGAGCTTTAAAAATAAGCATGCTGAAATGCCTGGAAAGACAGGCTATAATCTATTAACAGGAGTTAACTACGGAGAGTAGCCCTTAGTGTTTAAGGAAGCAAATTGATTTCTACCTTCTGTACCACCTTTATTTCTTATGTTAATTTTATACTTTTAAATGACATTAGATTAGATCTAGTAAGGAAATTCAACAAAATGTTAGCAAGTGTCTTGATTACAGGATTATGAGGGTTTTATACCGACATTTATTACCTGAATCATACACTGATAGTGAAAATGTATACCCCTACAGTTCCTGCAGAATTTAATTTCAAATCCTTGTCTGTCAGGATTCCAAATTTTATATAACAGAAAAAATTCTTTGCACATTATCTAGATGTGTCATGCAAAATCAACTTTAATGTCCCAAACCTCAAATTCATGCACAAAGAGGAGAATTATACATCTGAACACCTACTCCCACCTGCATCAGGAAACCATTATGGTAAAGCTTTGCTCTAGGACAGCGGTCCCCAATATTTTTGGCAAAGGGACCAGTTTCATGGAAGACAGTTTTTCCACGGACGAGGGTGGTTGCGGAGGATGGTTTCGGGATGATTCAAGCACATTACATTTATTGTGCAGTCAAACCTCTCTGCTAATAATGATAATCTGTATTTGCAGCTGCTCCCCAGCACTAGCATCACTGCCTCAGCTCCACCTCAGATCATTAGGCATTAGATTCTCATAAGGAGCACAACCCAGATCCCTCACACGCGCAGTTTACAGCAGTGTTCATGCTCATATGAGAACCTAATGCTGCCGCTGATCTGACAGGAAGCAGAGCTTATGCAGTGATGCCAGCGATGGGGAGTGGCTGTAAATACAGATAAAACTTCGCTTGCTTACCCACCAGTCACCTCCTGCTGTGTGGCCTCATTCCTAACAGGCCGTTGCCCAGCCAAGTACCAGTCCATGGCCTGGGGATTGGGGACCACAGGTCTAGAACACAGCACCAGTAAGAATGTTGCAAATAACTCACTGAATAGCCTTTTTACTCTTGTAGCTTTTGTCTTGCCACAGCAGTGTTTCCAGGGAAAAGGTTTGAAACATGCCCTTGCTCAGTGCTTCGTGGTTAAGTGGGAAGATGGCAAAGGGCCCATCTGTATCCACCTCTGAGGCTCAAGCACTGCTGAGGGACATTTTCAGAGCTTTTCTATTTACATGAAAGCTAGAAAATTAGTGAATTTGGTACTTTAGATTCTCTTCAGTTATAACTGAAATTTTCTCTGGACACAAAATTTTAAGGTACTGACACTTTGCTTCCTTCTTGATTTTCTATCAATGGCTTGAGTAAGTTTCAGCCCAAAGTACAAGATATCAAAGACCAACATTTTATTCACTCATGTATCTATCTAACCTATAGCTAAAAAGCAGGTGTCATTCAATAAGCATTCTCCTGAGTAATGAAGAAATACAAAGTTAGAGGATAAATAGTGGATAGTTCTTACTCTCAACTAAATGTACCAAGAAGATGATTTTCTATCTGCCATGGACCATGTTATTAGTTACCAACCCAGCCATCATCCCTGCCCACTATTTTCTTGTTAACAGAACTTAAAAATTGTGCAAGGTAGCAATGTGCTGGTCTACAGGGGATGAATCACGGTTGGCCTACACTACTCATGTCTGTTTCATTCCCTTTGCTAGATATGCACATTCCAGACTCCCCCGCAGCTCGAGGTCATAACGTGATCCTGTTCTGACCAGCAGAAGACAAAAGGGGAAGTCATTTGGGAAGCAAGAGCATCTCTACTTCTGACACTTCCTTCCTATTAGGAATGCACCTGTGTGAGTGGCTTTGTAGTCACCTTGTGGCTAGAACAACAAGCATTGATATAGTAAGGCCACTTACTGAGATAGAATAGAGAGAATCTCGGGTCCAAAGGATGCTACCAACTAGCTAAAGAACCCTGTTAACAGTGTCTTCCCATCTTCTGTTTTATTTTTTCATTTTAAATCACTACTATTTGGATTCCTGTGATTTTAACCCATTGTATCCTAAAAATCCTGATAAATTGACCTATTGATTTATTTTTGAGCAAATTTAGGAAAGGGTTTTTCATTCATACAATGCATTGGCATTAATATTTCATTATTTTGTAGTAAATATTGAAATTATTAAGCATTCCCAGTATGCACATTTTTTCGGTCTGCAAGGAAAGGAAAATACCTAGGTTTCTTTTGCTTTCATGCTTCTGTTTCTTTGGCTTTTCACAGTTTGACTATGATGGGTCTCAGTGAGGATCTCTGAAAAGATCTTATTTGAAGTTTATTAAGCTTCTTGGATTTGCAAATTTATATATTTCATCAAGCTTGGAGAATTTTTCACCATGATTTCTTCAAATACTCTCTTGCCCGCTACTCTCTTCTCTTTCTGGGATTCCCATTATGCATATTTTGGGACTACTGATGCTGCCCAACAGTCTTTCAGTCTCTGTTTCTAATATTCATTCTTTTGCTTTCCTTTTGTTTCCTGGACCAAGTAATCTCAACAAACCAGTTTTTATGTTCGCTGAGTCTTTTCTCTGCTCATATCAGCTATTGAACAAATCCAGTAAATTTTTCATTTCAATTACTGTACTTTTCAACTCTACAATTTCTTTATTTTTTTATTTTTTTTAATTTCAGCTCATTATGGGGAACTCTACAATTTCTATTTGATTCTGTTCTATAATTTTTCTATCTTTATTTCCTCTATTTGGTGTGACATCATTGTCATACTCCCCATTAGTTATTTAGTTATGTTTTAGTTCTATGAACATGATTTAAAATCTTTGTTTAGTATATTCAACATCTGGGCTTCCTCAGGAACATTGATTTTGTTTTTTGTTTTCTTTTTATAGGGGGTGATAGTTTTCTGTTTTTTTTATATATATCTCATAAATTTTTTGTTGAAAACCAGACATTTTATATGATATGGGTCAATTCTGGAAATCAGATCTCCCTCTTTCCCAGGGTTTGTTGATGTTGTTACTTGCTTTTTTACTTTCCTGAATAATTCTGTACAGTCTGTATTCTTTGTCATGTGTGGTCACTGAAGTCACTGTTCAGTTAGATTTTTGCTTAGCTAATGATGGGACAGAGATTTATTTATATCCCTTGAGCCAGTAAGTCCCATTGTTTCTTATTTATTATGGAAAAACTAGAAATAATCAGAATGTCTAGTATACTATATGTTTTTAAACTTAGAATAGATTTATTTTTTAAAACACTATAATACATATTTGAAAAATCACATTTTGAAGACTTTTAAGCATAATGTAAGGTGAAAAGGCAAGTTGAAAAACTCTATAAACCTGACCTCAATATTATAAAATATACATGCACATAAAAAAAAACTAGAAGAAAAAAATTGTTAGTAGTCATCTTCTCTGATCAATGAAAACATGTCTGGCTTTTCTTTTTTATATTTTCTATATTTTCAAAGTTACTTCTATTTGAATTGATCAATGCTTTACTTTTCTAGTCTGAAAAAAATGTGTATTTACTAATATCTGAAGATTTTACCCCTTTCTTCCCACAATGGCCACTCTAATTTAATGTTTCATAACTCATGCCTGACCTACTCCAAGGAAACCTAAACAGGCTTACCCATCATCACATCTAGGCTCTGTTTCATGCTGCATATATTATTCTTCCCTAGGTCCCATTTTACCATGCTATTACTTCTTCAAAATCCCTGGTGTATCCATTTGTTCTCTTCTCTAAATTCCTCTCATTCGTCCCGGGATGGTGCACCACCACCACCACATGCACACACATTTCTCCATTCACCTTCTTCAGATATTCCAGCCCAAAGTAATTGTTTTTCATTCTGTCATTTTCTATGAAAACAAAATCCCCAGGCTTTAGAAAATTGAGTGTAAGCCAATACACATCATATGTTGGTTGTGTGATCTGTGGTTCATAGTGATGTCTCCTCAACCAGGTTGTATTATACTTTGCTTCTTTGTTAACAAGTCCACTTTTGATGAGTGAAATGACATTATATGGTATATGGAACTTGCTTTATAATACTCCAGCAAAAGAACATGGGTGATAAATAGAAAAGATGGATAAGATACTGATTTTTGCTGAATACAGGTGATGATTATATGGAGATTTTTTTTTTTTTATTTTAGCTCTTCATGGGGGTACAAAAGCTCAGGTTATATACATTGTCCTTGTCCCGCCATATATGGCGATTTTTTAATAAAGTTTCCCTAGGTTTGTGATTTTGAAATTTCCTATAATAAAAAGTTCTGAAAAGGAAATATAAAGAGTTTAAGACTCTTATATGCCATTTTTAAAACTTTATAATTATCAGAAAATTTGAGTGCCACATAACCCTGTTAAGTCATGCTCTTGAGCTCTTTTCCAAAGTATTTATACAATCAAATCCTTTTGCATATACATGCTTTTGTTTTTAATATAAGCCATTTAGCTTATACAAAAGTGCCTACTTACTGTAAGTTATAAAATATTTTTGCACTTATACAAATTATGCAATGGATAAGTAATCCAAAAATTAATCTGTAAAATAAAGTACCTGACTTGTGACATCATTTTTCACTGTACAGAGAAAAAGTGAGCCCCTTCCTCTTTATTTTGAATCATTTGCATATACTGCCCTCAATCTGGGTCACAAAATGCTAATATTATTGCAGTTAGCATGATTAATTCACTTATTTGTTTATTTAATTTGTAAATCATTTTAATTAAATAGGCAATGTCAAAGGAGTTGAACTCTCAAGTTTAGAGCATTAAAAATGAAATGAAATAGATCTTTGTAACTTGACAAAAACATGATAGATTTAAAAAGCATCTTTTAATATTAAAATTGTAAACAATTTAAAAATATTTTGGCTCCTTCCCCCAGCTAGCCCTCTTTAGTTATAATAAATGGAAGCTAATATAACTGCCCCATTCCCTATTTGGCAACTTGAAAAATTGGGGCTTACAAATTCTCAATAGAGGCTCCCAAGTCTCTTTACCCATCAACCCAAGACAGAAGTATAAATAGAAAGTAGCATGAAGTAACTTACCCCATAAAGTGCCCACACTTGCCTTCAAATACCAATCCCACGAGTCTCTTGAATTTTCAAAATTTTTGTTCATGTCATGCTTTTCAGACACCTGATAGCATGGTTTCTAGCCTGAAGCCTATGAGCAAGGATTTTAGCTTTCCAAACCCAGTGTCCTCACTGACTCAACAGTATGTGCCCCACAAAGTTGCAATTATTAAGTGAGATCATGCATGTGAAGTGGCCACCACTGCCTAACATAAAAAGAAAATCTCAGAATGTGAAAATCATAATACATATTCAAAAACCAGTTACGGATGGGGGGTGGGGTAAGATGAAGAAAAAAAAAAGAAAAAAAAAACCAGTTATGAATATTATTTTTTCCTTATATTTATTTTCATCACTCAAGGTTTTGGGGATAGTTCCATAAAGATGGCATGATTCTGTAGGTAGAATTCTTCCCTCTCATATCCCTGAACCATCCCCCTCCCCAGACTGCTTTTCCTCTTTAATTCCCTTGGACAAGAATTTGGTAAAAGGCAATTCCAGTTGTGGTGCCCAATTTAAGAGAAAGAATATACAATGACAAATGCAAAATTACATACAAATGTGTGCGTTTACTTAGAATGAGAAATATAGATCATTACAAAAATGATCTATAAAAAAGCTAAAATATACCACCATTATCACAACATTTGGACCCATAACATTTTTATTAATTAGATGCCTAACATCCCCAGAAAATATTTTTCTCCTTTTTTTTTTTGTAAACCTGTATTTTTTTTATTGCTTTCACATATGACAATGGTTTTGTTTCCACTTTCCCTAGAAAGAACAGAATGGTAATTTCTATTTTCCTCTAGCAGGTTGATTGAATTGTAGGTTTTTTCGAGTTTGATAGTTGGTGTTCATAAAACAAACGAGTTCACACACAGATGTACCTTCTGTTTGCAGTGCTACTGTGGAAGTGTGCCTTTACAAATATATCAATTCTGATAAATTCTATTTCATCCTGTTTTGACCAAAAAATGTGAATTGCATTTAGAATTCCCTGTGCTCCATTATGTTCCTGCAAAAAAAAAAAAAAGAGAGAGAGAGAGATTAAGTAAACATGCCTGCGGTTACACAGCTGGCAGATCGCTGAGCTGGGATTGCATTCTCGACAGCTGACATTCATCATTACTCATTTTCTTACCTACTCCTCTGCAGTATGGTTCCTTCTCATCCCTGCCCCTCTGCTGGCTTAACTGTGAAGAGAGGAAGGGAGAAGCAGGAAGACAAGGTAGAATTTACTGAACATTTGCTGTGTGTCAGTCTCTTCTGTGTGGCACTTTCTTTATCTTGTTTATTCTTGAAAGAAACTCCACAATGTGTCATTTTCCCCAGTTTATAAATGAGAAAACTAATGGTTCAAGGTTACAACACCAAGAGAGTCAACAGTATGGTTCCAAAATCCATGTTCTTGCCATTATACACATCTGATGCCATAAAAATGTAAGAGAAAAATGTGGACTGTCTGGGATGAAACTGTAAAGTTAGACTTCACACTCATTTATTTTATTTATTTTCACAAATACATGTGTTAGTTTCCTGTTCTTTCCTGGATTGTAAATGGGTCCAGGGAAGCACTTAGTATGTTCTCCACCAGATGCTTCTCCATGAGGGTGGACCTGGTGCTGACCTAGGGTAGCTAATGGGTACATGACAAGCTCATGTTGGTGAGGAAGGGGAAGTATCCCAGATACACAGTGGCATATTTTAGTATTTTACAGCATCTCTGTATTGTTGCTTCACCCCTACACATATTTCCTTGTTTTTGTCAGCACCACATCCAAACATCATTTCCAAATCCCTCAAAATCATTTGGTCACTTTTTATCCTTAATGACACTTGTAGAATATTCAATCATTTGTCCATAATACTGATATAACCAACTATCACTTTGCAATTACTTTTTGTTTTTGTGGGGATTTAGGGATTTTGGTACAATTGACTATGGTGGGGTAAAGGATTGCTTTCTCATTTTAGAATTTTATTATTTTATTGCATTAAACACAGCATACAACTTAACGTTTTAATCATTTATAAGTATACATTTCAGTGTCATAAGTACATTCATATTATTGTGTAAACATCATCACCATCCATCTCTAGAATTTATTTACCTTCTCAAACAGAAACTCTAAACCTATTAAACAGTAACTCCCCATTTCCCCCTCCTTTCAGCCCTTGGCAACCACCATTGTTTTCTCTTTCCATGAATGTGTCTACTCTAGGTACCTCGTGTAAGTGAAATCATATCATATTTGTCCTTTTATATCTGGCTTATTTCACTTGGCATAGAGTGCTAAATGATCAAGTTTCACCTGTGTGGTAGCACGTGTCAGAACTTCATTCCCTTTTAAGGCTGAATAATATTCCGTTGTATGTAGATCCTATTAATACATTTTGTTTATCCATGCAACATCAAGGAGCATTTGAGTTGTTTTTGTCTTTCAGCTATTCTGAATAATGCTGCTCTGAATATTGGTGTAAAAGTACCTATCCTATAATTTTTAACATGAGAAATTTGCTGCTGTAAATACTGCTTGCCCAAAAGTTAGCAGGGTGATCCTGGGGGTTCCACATCCCAATACCCAGGCCATAGTGATGGGACGGGGAAAACTCTAAGGCTCTGCCACGGTCACTGCTTGCAAAGTCAAGTTCTCCTGGAAAAGGCTTTGGTCAGCGTTGCTTGGGATTATCCCACCAGGGTTGTCCTGGTCCAGGCTCAAGGGAGGAGATGTGTGAGATCCTGCAATTTCCCATCATGTCATGGAGCATTCACCCTAGGGTGCAGGTAAAGTTACCTTCAAAGGCAGCTTCATTGCAGTCTGGAGTCTTCAATATACTAACAGGAGAAAGGGCCTAGTTCCAGCAGCATCAGTGAAGAACTGTTCCGCCAAGTAAGGTCAGAGGTCATCTAGATTTAGAAGCCAATAGGATATTTTAAAAAACACCTAGAATCAATTGACCACAATACGTATGTGTCCCTTTTATTTATTTATTTTTATTTATTGGAGATGAGGTCTCACTCTGCCACCCAGGCTGGAGTGCAGTGGTCCGATCATAGCTCATGGCAACCTCAAATTCCTGAGCTCAAGAGATCCTCCTGCCTCAGCCTCCTGAGTAACTGGAACTATAGGCATATGCCACCATGCCCAGCTAATTTTCTTGAAATTTTATAGAGACAGTGTCTCACAATATTGCCCAGGCTGGTCTTGAACTCCTGGCCTCAAGCAGTCCTCTTGCCTCAGCCTATCCAAGTACTAAGATTACGGGCATGAGCTAATGTGCCCCACAAGTGTCCCTTAAAACAGCAGTTCCTAACCTTTTGGGCACTAGGAACTGTTTTCATGGAAAGCAATTTTTCCACAGATGGGGGGACGAAAGTGGAGCTCAGGCAATGATGCAAGCTATGGAGAGCAGCTGTAAATACAGACGAAGCTTTACTTGCTCTCTTGCCACTCACCTCCTGCTGTGTGGCCCCCCATTCCTAAGTTTCATGGAAGATAATTTTCTGTAAATCGGGGGTGGGGGGGTGCATAGGGACAGGGAGGCAGAGCTTGCGGGGAGGTGGAGCTCTGTGGCCTGGTTCCTAACAGGTCACAGACAGGTATTGGCCCGCAGCCTGGAGGTAGGGGACCGCAGCCTTAAAAGTAAGTGTAAGCTCTTTTTCTGCCTTACTGATAAATTACTCTAAGGATTTTAGGATAATTACGTACTACAAGACTAAATCCAAATCTACAAATGGTATGACAATTTACCATATACAGAGGTATTTATTGTTTTTAAAGATAGGCTTTATGTGTGAGTGGATTGCTGACTCTACATTTATTTCATATTTTAAGCTTCATTAAATAATATATTTCTTAAGTTTCTATCAATCAGTTTGACATTATAGATCATCATTTTAAAAAATGTAAGAAATATTTAGCTCTGTATTGAATATTCTGAAAGCATTTGGTTCTCATCACTGTGAGATGAATGTTTTTCATGACATCCAAATAAGTGTAAACTATAAAGGGAAAAATATCCTAATGAAGCTTATTTTGCCCTAGTTATTTTTCTTAAGAAGACTTTTCTATTTAGTGGAAAGAATATTTTATTTGTTTGTTTTGGTCTATGTGTCATTTGTTTTTGAATGTGTTTTTCTTTTCTGTTGGCCTAGCTAATACAGTGATAACCCTATTCTTTTTGTTTGTTTGTTTGTTTGTTTTGTTTTGTTTTGTTTTTGAGACACAGTCTCACTCTCTTGCCCGGGCTAGAGTGCCGTGGCATCATCCTAGCTCATAGCAACCTCAAACTCCTTGGCTCAAGCGATCCTCCTGCCTCAGCCTCCCAAGTAGCTGAGACTACAGGCATGTGCCACCATGCCCGGCTAATTTATATATACATATTTTTTTTAGCTGTCCAAATCATTTCTTTCTATTTTTAGTAGAGACGAGGTCTCACTCTTGCTCAGGCTGGTCTCGAACTCCTGAGCTCAAACGATCGGCCTGCCTCGGCCTCCCAGAGTGCTAGGATTACAGGCGTGAGCCACCGCGCCCGGCCTGATGACTCTATTCTTAAAAAATGTAATCCCTGCTGTGTGTATCACATACTCTGCACTAGGAGGCTCTACTGTGATCACTTACAAACTCCAAGCACAGGAAAGCGTGCTTTTACTGGTAGAGGGCTTTTGTTACATAATAAAGTCACCGCCTATATTATAAAATGAGAAAGAAAAAGAGCGAGAAGTCTAAATTAGGATTTTTTCCATCTTCTTTACTTCTGATTATCAGTAATATCTAGTAGTTTGCTTCTTAATCACTGAGGTAGTAAGCAGAGCTTACCTGAGCAAACCCTTTTAACAGGGTGCTATTTCTTTATGCATAACCTTATTTGGCAACAGCCATTGTTGAAACACTGCTCTTATCCTTGCAAACTTCCTTCCATATGCATGTGTGTATGTGTATAATTAACAAAATGAAATATGGTACATATTGATTTTTTAAAACACTTTTCATTTAAGATATGAATAGCTTCCTACATGAGTGCATTTATTCTGCAAAATCTATTTTATCTTTAATTTGTTCAGTTAAAAAAAAAAAAAGCAAAAGACATCCAATCTTTATAGGTAGCATTAAAAGTGAAATCTACCCCTCTTTTCCAGCTCCAGAAACAATGGCTATCCATAGGTTCATAGACTGTCTTCACATATTTTTTCCAGCCTTACTGAAGTATAATTGACAGCAATTGTAGCAATTGTATATATTTAAAGTGCACAGCTTGATGATTTAATATTGGTATACATTATCAAATGATCACAGCAGTCAAGCTAATCAACTTATCCGTCACCTCACATAGTTACATTTTGCAGTGAGAACATCTAAAATCTAATTTCATTAAGCTTCAAGATAATAAATTTAGGTCCCCCTGTAAAATTCCTTGATTGCTCAGAGGAGATAGGGCAGGAGGGAGCTGGGATGTCCTGTGATAAGTCTTGATGCTGCATCTGGGAGAGTGAACACCTGTCCTAGGCTCAGAGGAGGGGCCAGGGGCCTGGGCAACTTTAGGTCACTCCACCCACTTCATCCACCTGTACCATGAGCACCATGAACAAAAGAGGTGAGAACAGGAATCCCAAAGACCTCTGGGGCAAAATCGGCATGTTATAGCACCTTGTTTTACCTTTAGGATTTCTTCAGAAATGTCTAGCAATGCAGACTCACTCTGTGTTTCACCATATTTCAGTGACTTGAAGACACAGGCTTTTTACATCTTAACAGCTCTGAAATCAGGATGTGCCTTTTAATTGATAGCTGTAGGCCAGGCGGCAGCCCTGCTTTAGTAAAAAAAAAAAAAAAAATGGGTGACTAGGGTAGCTGTGGAGGAGAGAAGAGAATAAAGGCTTTGAGTACCATAGCAAGTTGTTCTTTAACTTTAGAGTACATCAGAATCACCTGTAAAACCTGTTAAAACACAGATTGCTGGACCCCTTCTGCATGATTTTGGATTCAGGGCATCTGGCATGTGGCCAAGAATTTGCATTTCTCACAAATTCCTGGTGTTCCTGATGCTGGTTTTGGAAACCACACTAAGAACTATTTCTCTTCGGGCTATGGGCTGACTGACTGTGTCCCTTCAAAATTCATATATTGGAACCTAAGCCCCAGTGTGATGGTATTAGCAGGTAAGGCCTCTGGGAGGTGATCAGGTCACGAAAGTGGAGGCTTCATAAATGGATCAGTGCCCTTATAAGGGGCTGAAAAGACCAGAGTTCACCCCTTCTACCATGTGAGGTCACAGCTAGAAGGCACCACCTATGAAGCAGGAATTAGGCCCTTGCCAGACACCAAGTCCTCAAGTGCCTTGATCTTGGACTTCCCAGCCTCCAGAACCATGAGAAACACATCGCTCTCATTTAAAAGCCATCCAGTCTATGATATTTTGTTATAGCAGCCCAAACGGATGAAGACACTAGTCCTTGACACAGATCAATGATATAGAATATAGAATCAACATGCAAAAATCAGTTGTTCCTATGCACTAACAATGGACTATCCAAGAAAGAAATTAAGAAAACAATCCCACTTACAATAACATCAAAAAAAAAATCCACCAAAATATTAGGAATAAACTTAACCCAAGGAGGTGAAAGGCTTGCACACTAAAAACTATGTTTTGGTAGCAGAGTTGTATTAAAATAGAGTTGAACGTGTGTCCAGAGAAATGCTTTATATTTCAGTATAATCATTATAAGACCAAGGAAGTGACTATCTTCTGAAATTCATCCTAAATTCTTGATGAATTTAAGTTTATGTGGTGTTTGTGGCATTAACTAGTGTTTACAAAACACCTGCCTTCTACACCTTTACACCTGAATTATGAAAGCATGAGGGACAAAAGCGGTGATTAAGAATTGAAATTACAGGAGCTCTGCAGTTGTAAGAGTGCAGTCATCATATAAACGTGAACTAAGAGCTTTTTGGTTTTAGTTTGAAAATATGGTGTATAACATGTTGCTTTACATTTTAAGTATAGAGGTTTATGCAAGAGCTAACATTTTAAGAGTCTCGATCTCACAAATACAACTACTTCCCAATTATGTGCAAGCTAAGCAAACGATCCTCTACTAAAAATTAAAATCTCCCCAAGATATTGAGAAAAATAAGTAGTCATTTTTTTAATAGAACTTGGGGATGTTTTGATGAATTACTTTTCTCCAGCAAAGAATGTGACATAACAACTGGATGTATCTATTAATTAGTTTAAATGCAGGAATACTGAACACCCTCAGAAACACAAGAATGTATACTGCTAAGATTCTTCACATGTGCGTTGGATATTATCTGGTCCATTTATTTAAGAAAATTAAAAATAATAATCTTATGCTGCCCATATATCATCCTGTCCAGAGAATATCAACTTTCCTTCAAAGCTGTTATAAGCAGCATCAATTCTAGATTAGTTCGAGAAAAAAACTATTCAATTCTCAGGTTTGCTATAACTTGATCAACTGAAGAATTGCATGAGAAAGCAGATGTCTGTTGCCATAGGTCATTAAGTTCTCTCTCTCTCTCTGTCTGAGGAGCCACTTACAGGGTAAGAGGAAGGAAGAGAGAACACCCCAAAGAAAATTATCAGTCAAATATTTAGTCACTCCCCTGTATTTTATCCCTCCATTAGGTTTTACCTCAGAGCCAAAACAGAAAGGAACACAGAAAACTTCCTGCCATATATTACTGTCTTACTGTTTTCTCCAGCTTGGATGCAAATGCAAGATTGTTCTTTTCTGGCTGCAGGCCTCCAAAAGCAGTGCTTTGGGTCTTTCTCTTTTCATCTATGTGCTCAAATCTCTTACTAGGAGAGGAAAATAACAAGTGGCGTTTCTTCCAATAATAACTGCCTGATAGCCCAGTTTGTCTCCCAGGCCAGCCACCTAAACTCTTGACTGGACAAAGATTTTTTTGTTTTTTTTTTTTTCTGCATTGATATCTACATTCCCAGTAACCTAATTGAAAACCGCAGGATTGCTAGACGATGCTGCTCTTTGAAATATCTGTGCCACCTTCACTGAGTTTTTATCAATCTCAAGGGTAGAAGCTCTTCCTGGGAGGTGAGTTGCACTAACCCTCATTTATAAATAGAAGAAAAGAAGCCCCGAGCCAAGAAAATATAGAGGCTACTCCACTGAAAACCATATATCGGCTCAATTTCCAGTTCCCCAGTGAAGCCTAATTTTCCCTTTGAACCCAGAGAAAGCCGAGGATGCCTCTTTCTTGGAAGAAAAGGAAGAATGCCCTTCCTTCATACAAATCTATGTTGGACTTCTAAGTGAATATGGATAACAAAAGAACAATGGGCCTTTAGGTAGAGGTGCAGAGGTGAGAAAGAAAAAAACTTTAAAGGGGATTGTGTGAGGGGAAAAGACCTAAGAGACACCTTTAATAGTTGCCTAGAATTGTTCAAAGTCTTGATTTCTTTCCAACAAAGGGTTTCTTTGTTGGAACTGTGTTCAGACAGGCATGACTTGAAATCCCAGCTTAGTCAATTACCAGATGTATTTCTTAGTCAATTTCTTTACGTTTTTCTGAGCCTTGGTTTGTAATTCTGTAAAATGAGGAACACAGGCAATGTCATTCTCCGGCACCTGGCAGGACGTGTGATATTTGTCCGTAATGTGTATGGACAGAAGGATGAGGAAGGGAGGGACCAAGCATGCCACTTAAGCTCCAGTCATATGCTGGTACACTTTCTGTAAATCACTCCCAGACGCTTCTAACTACAAAGCTTTTCTGCAAAATCCATGCAAAAGGTCCTTAACAATCAAGCAGAGAGCATTTGGATGTTCTGGTTCTAAAAAGTAGGTGGGTTAAATTTTCACTGGAACTGATTTGTTAGATTGTTTTGCCTTGGGTAATACTTTTGGCAATTTTCTTTTTTTTTTTTTTTCCTTTCTTTTTTTTTTTGGTTCAATAAAAGAAAAAAAAATCAGTACTTAGATTCAGTTCAGTTTAGCAAAATAAGCCATTCCAATTCAGGCTCTAGTCCTAACTAGGGCCAGGCTGACTCGGATGGAAGATAAGTCAGTCTAACATAAGCCAGCCTGCAGCTATTCTCTGGGTTTATTCTGTACCTTAAACACAATGGGGCTAAAGAACACAATTGATTATAGGCCTGATTTCCCAAAAATGTCAGGGACGTTTTACACTTTTTCTCTGAGGTATTAAATATCAGGCCTGCCATTAACCAGACTGTGATAACAGATACAGATAAAGCCAGCTGCAAAGTTAACAGTGAAGAATATTTCTCCAAAGGTCACACTGCAGCTACAGCATATCCTAATGACCCTCTTCTTTGAGGACTACTGGTTTCTTGCAAAAGATGTCTCCAGCTCAGGTTTGCAACTTCCGCCCCTCCAACAAAGGTCGTGCTTCATGACAGCAAACAATTCAGAGCGGATGCTGCTTCCTCTAAGAATCATTTAGCACAGCACAAGCCTTGTAAAAAAAAAAAAAACTCTCTCTGTCCCATCTTGCCAAGAGGCAACCATGGTTCCCCTGGTGTCCCCTCACTTACTGCAGTAAGGCAATAAACCTACTTTGTTAGATTCAAGGTTTGTCCCTGGTGGACTTTGGCTGTAGGAATTCTGTTTTTCCCTTGCAGTCAAAGCATGTTTCCAACATACCCCAAACCAGCAGGCCCCGGTAGAGGAGCTTGTTCCTCTCCGACAGTTTGGATAAATCTGAGGTTTATAAAGCACCTTTGCCATTTCCTGGCCTGGTTCACCATCAACCAGCCCATCAGAATCAGAAAAATGGCTGGAAGTAGAGAAAGATGCTCATCTGTGATAGAGCCCAGTGAGCTCCTTTCTCTGACTCCAGCCAGTATTTTCCAACCATCCCCTGAAAACAGTGATATGTCCTCGGCGTCTTCAAAATCTGACATCTCCTCCTCCTCGGATCTCATGTCCCACGGACGGGGGGTACCTCAGAGTTTGGCACTTGACATTCATCCTCCATTTCAAGGCAAGACAGGTCTTACCATTCAAAGTCTTGCTAAAATGTCATGTCTTCAGAGACACCTCCTTTGACCACTCAAAGCTAAGCTTAGTAGCCTGCTCGAAGATAATCTCTAATACAACATCTCACTCTGTTTTCTCCTTGGCACTTACCACATAAGAAGCACTTAGCGCTAGCTGGTATCATCTTGCTTACTTGCTTACCATCCATCTCCCTGCCCCACCACCCTCGATGTCTAAATGAAGTTTCCCAAGAATGGAAAAACAAACCCCACATGTACTCACTATTAAATTGGAACTAACTGATCAGCACTCATGTGCACAGATGGACATAAAACTCAATGGAAATCATGAAGGTGGGAGAGGGGAGGAGGGGATGGGTGAAACCATACCTAATGGGTACAGTACACACTATCTGGGCAGTAGGCACACGTAACTTTGGCTCAATCAGTACAAAATCAATCCATGTAACCAAAACATTTATGCTCCCATAATATTCTGAAATTAAAAAATAAGAAAACATGGTGCTAAGTGACAGAAGCCAGTCACAAAAGACCAGGCACTGTATGATTCCATTTATATGACATGTCCAGAATAGGCAAATCCATAGAGGCAGTGCTTGCCAGGGGCTGAGGGCAGGAGAAAATAGGAAATGACTGATAATAGGTACAAGAGTTTCTTTTTGGGGTGATGAAATGTTCTGGAATCAGACAGCTGTGATGGTTGCACAACTTTGTTAAATATACTGAAACTCACTGAATTTTACATTTAAAAGGGTGATTTTATGGTATGTAAATTACATCTCAATAAAAAAAAATCTTTTAAAAATGAAAAAAAATATAAAAATAATATTTTTTCCTAAATCTAGAAATCACTTGTTAAAACACTATGTGGTTTTTAGACAGATATAAAATAAAATCATTAAGAAGAAAACAGTAAAATAAAAATCAAGTCTTAGGAACACCTTTGATAATATTAAAACAATTTTTCTCACTGCCACCCAAAATCATTCCCAAATCTACAAAATTCCTTCCCCACGCCAACTCATGCATCAGCTGAAGGACAGCCTCCCACTGTCTGTTCGTTGTCAGTCAATCTGTCAGGACGTCAAAATACCCTCTGACCACCTGCTGCTATGTTCCAAACATTATTCTTGGGGCTGAAATATGAGGTCTAGAAGTGCAAGGACTCCATCCAGGGAGGGATTTACAATCTACTAGGGGATACAGAGAGTAAACCGGCAAGTCAGTTGTTACCAGGATAGCGCAGTGCAGATAGTAAGGGATAGGACAGGATAGCATTAGGCAAGGAAGGGAAGAGAAGGGAAAGGTGGTGTAGGACACTGTAGGATACTATTAGATATGGTAGGACAGTTCAGTGTGGTAACCAAAAAAAATAAAAAGTTGAAAACCAGGATATAAGACACAGGGGTTGTCTAAATCAGGCTAAGGGGTCTGGGAAGCTTCTAGGGGGATACTTAGGCTGAGTTTTGATGAATAAGTGGAAATGAACTGGGTGAAGAATTATAAAAGCAGCCAAGAGAGGGCAATCTCTTGGATCAGACTCTCTTAGATTCAAATCCCTCCTCCTCCCCCTATTAACTATTGCAGAGCTCACACCTCAGACAAGTTACTTAATTGACTTCTTGGCATTAAATGCTCAGTCACCTCGTGTGCTATAGGGCTCCTTTCAGGTTCTCGAATCTACACGTCGAGTTTTATTTTACAAAAGAAAAAATTCAGGTCATGTCCTTGGTTCTGTTTGATTATACCAAAATCTGGACTAAATTAGTAAGATGAGCATTTTGTCTTTTTTTGCCCCTGGTCCCTATCCTCCCGGCCTGCCATATTGTCAACATTCCCTGCCTCTCCTCTTGGGCTCAAGCCAGACCTCCTGACTCAAAGCACCTGCCCAAAACCATGCTTCTTCCTGCCGCCTCCTTCCCTTTTGTTCTTGTGATGAACTCTGTCCATAGTGCCCTTTCCTGTCTTGCTTACTGGAAAACTTCTGAGTGGCCCTCAAGAAAAATCTAACTCATCAGGCTTCATGGACCCTCAAAGACCCCCTCCTCTATGCTAATTCTGTAACTTGTTTCCCTCTTAGTGGTTTGTCATATACTCTTTAAATATTTGCATACCTTCTGTTCCCCCTGCTAGAACATGAGACCCCTCAGGACAGACACACCCAGGATCCCAATAAATGCTGATGTGTTAATAAACCAAAGGTTCCTTCTAGGCCCCAATGCTGCTTCTTATCTGACATAGGAATCCAGTTTGATGGGACAGTCACAGATTCGTTTGTTATCAGAGTGTCATCGGTTTCCCCTTTTCAAGGGAAATGTCCCTTTCCTTGGTACTTTAAGAAAATAAATTCATATAATAATAATGACTGAAATAAAACTATAATTTTTCACTTAGCCTTTAATTTACCTTGTTCAATTGAAACTATACATCTTTGCTAATTGGTCTTGGACAGGCCCAATTTTTAAAAAAATCTATTAGGATTCTGAAAAAACTGATGGTTTATATTCTCAGTTTGACACACATTAATATTTTTGCTTGATTAAATTCTTCCATCTAAGATCTTGATGTGTTGTCTTGTTTGTTCTGGCATTCTTTTAAGTCCTTCTATTAAGATTTTATGGTTTTCTCTGCATAGACTTTCTAGTTACATTAATTCCCAGGAATTTATGTCTCTGTTGCTATTCTGAATGGGATTTATTTGCCAATTTCCATTTTCAGTATTGTAAATATAAAGAAAAGTAGTTTTATATCTTTTGTCAACTACTTTATCAAATTTTCCTCTTAATTTTCATAGTTTATAGTAGAGTTTTTAACTTTACAATCATGTCATCAACATGTCTCTTTTCTCCAATATTTATTGTAAATATTTCACTTTTTGCTTACATGATATTTGCTGCTCCAAAAAAAAGATCAAAATAGAGTAATAGAATCTGATCTCAGTTTTTAATGTGAAATGGTCTTAATATTTTACCCTTTAAAATACTGTTTGCTATTTTTAGTAAGTACCATTTGTTTGTTTTAGCTTCCTTCTGTCCCTACTCTCTTTTTAGTTATTCCCAATAGCTCTGCATTTTATTGAATCACTTTTCAACATCACTGATATCCTTTAGTTTGTTGATATAATACAACATTTTGATAAAGGTCCTATTTCTGAAGTCCCTGCGTTACTGGAATTGATCTCATTTGTTCATATCATATAATCTTATAAATGGATTTCTGGATTCAGACATCTAATAGTTTAGTTGAAATATTTGCTTCTATATTTGTAATCGGAATTCATCTAATTTTCTCTTGTGTGCTATCTTCACGACACTTTCTTTATACAATGAATTAGGGAGATTTCATCTTTCTCTGTGGACTGGAATTATTTAAATAGCATAGGAATTACATGATGTTTGAATTTAAATTAAACTCAGCAGTAAAACCATCTGAGCCTACCACCAAATTTGGCTATGGTTATTGGTCTATTCAGATTTTCTCTCATTTTGGGTAAAATGGGATAGTTTACATTTTGATAACAAGTTATCCATTTCTCCAAGATTTTCCAGACATCATCATTGGTTTGTGCAAAATGTTTTCCTATCAAGCTTGAAGCTTTTCTGTATTTGAAGATTATATCTCATTATTAACATTGTATCATTGTACATTTCTTTCTCTCTCTCTCATTTAGTTTTGTTAGGGATTTACTTTTTTGATTTTATTCTTTTCAAAGAGCAAAACTTGTATTTTGTATTATATAGCATAGAACATGTATATTACAAAAAAAAAAATTAAGTCACAGGGATAAAAGTTGATTTCTCCCCTAGTTAAGGGCGATCTGAGGTGTGCAGTCTGAGACGGGTGTGGCAGCACCCCGGCATGGTCAGGGACCCAGAATCAGCCCCATGCCCCAATTCCCAAAGCTTGCCTTCCCTCCTCATGATCCCTATCACCCAATATGACTGTTCAAGGGCCAGTATTAGAATTTGTGTTCCTGGTCAACAGCAGGTGGGAGAGGGAAAGATGAAAGGGTCACCTCATCAACAATTCAGCCACCTTTATTACTCTGCTCAGAATTTCTAGACCATACTTGTGTTATATATCATCTTCCAGAACTTAGTCATAGAGCCAGAACATGACCCAAGGGAGAACTGGGAATGCAGCTTGCATAGCTTTCCATTTAAAAAAAAAAATCAAAGTTCTATTACTAAATGAGAGGAGGATATACAGTGAGTGGAACTGGAAGTGTCTGCTACAATTTCATGTATCCTGTCAAATACTTCTGCTTTTGCTTTCACTTTAAATTTTCATAGCTTTCAGCCTTCATGTAAATTATTCTTTCTTCCTAATTTCTGTTTATTGTGACACTGAGTTTTCAAGTTCTGAAGTCAAATAGCTTGCGTATTTTTTGTCTTTTTAAAAAATTACAATAAAACATTTGAGAATATGAATTTGAAATCATATATTTCATTGCCTCCTTTGCTAGATCTTAACCCCTTACCAGTGGGGTAAGTGTTTATGGAGCTGCCCAGAGGCGGCTAGAACCAAGAGCGTTAGATTTTAGGGTTTATGATCTTTGAACATTTATTTCCTGAGCTCGGTGGTTATTTGACATATTAAATATCTCTTCTCAAGCACATAGTCTCTCTGTCTCATAATTCATTTAACCAATTGCCTTTTGCCAGACATTTAGTGGTCTCCAATTTCTGAAGATTGTAAGTAATGCTGTGTCTGCCATCCTCATGATATATCTTTGTCCATCTGTGTAATTATTTCTCTAGGATTAATTTCTCAAAGTGGAATTGCTGTGTCAAAGGGTATACACTTGTAAAATCTGATACCTATAACAAAACTACTTAATTGTTTTGTTTTGTGCTCCCAAAAATGTCTTCTAGAAACTATAAAATTTCTTTCTCTTATACGCTTTTGGTGACTGTGTACTTGTTAAAGCTGATTTAGATAGCAATTTGGAAGTATCAGTCAAAATTTTAAAAGGTATACAGCAAGTCATCTTTTAGGAATCTGTCTTGCTATATTGCTTGTATATGTACATAAATATGTACTGTATGGTTGACTTGGGAGTATCTAAAGGCATTAAAATTAAATGAAGAAATCATTTTGAAGACATGTATATATACTATTCCATTTGGTAGAAAGAAAACTATATACGCATATGTAAAAATATATTAGTACTTAAATGCAAAGTTAAGGAATGAGAAGGACACGTATCCAACAATGCCTAGTGGTTACCTTGAAGAGAGAAATGAGACGGGCCCAGGTGGGGAACACTGAGGTCAAGGGCATGACCCGTGTTTAAGTAGATATACTTTTGTATTATAGGTGTCTATTGCCCTAAGAATATATTTTCATTTTGCTATTTAAGGAACTAAGATACTTATTAGAATATGGTGCATGCTTTTAAGTTATATGTGTTATCTTTTGATTATTTAGTTATTTGTAATTTATTGTCTTGAAAATATCGTCATGGAGCTATATTCTTTCTTGCTGTTCTGCTAGGATATATTTAATAGATTGGCTGCTATAGTCCCAGGTGTTACACAAAGATACAACAAGACCCAGCAAAAGAAGAGGGGCCACTTTTACAATGCCTCCTCCAAAGAAGTAGTCACTAGCAGACCACCATCAGACCCCACCAAATACACACACACCCCTCTATGGTCAAAATTTTTCCCATATCCATTCCTAGAACAGGCCCTGGCAAGAGGAACAGGATGACTAAAGGCTTAATGAAAAGCGTGGCCATAAGAAGGAAGGTATCAAAGAGCTGTGGGACAATATCAAATAGTCTAACTCACCTGCAATTAAGAATCTCAAGAGAGCAGAGAGCACAGGAGGAAATTTATCCTTTGTTCCTTTAGTCCTCTTTATTCGTATCTTCTGACTTCATTGTGTATTATTTTTTGCTTAGTTTTATAACCTGTTATTTTTTATTCTACCTTTTATTAATTTTGGTTGTTATCCTTGAAATTACAAAACATATTTATTATAGCATATTAATTCTACCCTATCCTGAATGATGTTTAAAGCCATCAGAAGTTTCATTCCATTTCCCTTTGTGGCTTTTTTTACTTGGTGGTGTTGTTTTCATTATAAATTTTACTCCAACATTTGTCATAAACCTCACAGTGTTTTCTATCTACTACTCATTCCAGGGCTCTTTAGTCATTCTTGCATGTCTCCGCTTCCATCTGGGGTTATTTTCCTTCTGTATTTCTTATACAGCAGGCAGATCCCCTGGTGTTGAATTCTCATTTTCTGTAGCTGAAAGTATCTTTATGTATTTTTAAAGATAATTTTTCTGAAACTACATTCAAAGTTTGGGGGTGGTATTCTTGGTTGTTATTTGGCTTAGTGTTAATTAAGGTTCTTGATCTATGGGGTAATAATATCTGTCATTATATTTGTAGAAAGTCTTGGTTCTTATTTCTTCAAATATCATTTCTGTTATCTTCATTCCATTCTTCCTTGTTTCCCAATCACATATACATTAGACCTATTGACAATCTCCTTTTTTCTTGTTTTATTGTTGTTTGATTGTTTGCTCTTCATGTTCATTGACCTTTTATTGAACATCCCTTAGGTTTCCTAATCTGTCTTCTGTTGTGTCCATTCTGTACTTAAACCTGTTCAATGGGTTCCTTATTTCAAATACTGTATTTTCTTATTCTAGAACACTCACTTGATTCTTTTTATAGATCACATTTCTCCATTGAAATAGTCCATTTTACACTCGTTTTATCTTTTCTTCTCTTTGATTTCATGTACTATGTAGTTCTCTGAAGCTTTTACCTGCCAACTCTGGATCATCTCTAGGTCTGTTTCTATTGACTATTTGAACTATTATTGTATACATTTTTGCTTCTTGTCATGTGCAATACCTTTTTAATTGTATGCTGAGCATTGTGGATGAGACTGTATATTGTTATCTTTTTCTAAAGAGTGTTGACTTTTGTCCTAGGTAGCAGCTAAATACCAACAAGTCATTTTGTTCCTAGTGAGACCTACTTTTAGATTGTGTTAGGTTGAGTTTATTTCAGTTTATACTAACACATATGTGCTTACTCCTATGGCATTGACTTTATGGGGTCTCAACTGAATGAGCTAGTAGTTTATGTATTTTTAAAAGCATGAATTTTTTTTAAGAAATGGTAATGTTCTTTTTTCATTTCTGGCTTCTGTAAACAATTAAATTTTCTTCTTTTTATTTAAGTCAAGTTAAAGCATATGTGATTGGTGGTGGGGGAACAACACTGTTTAACTTGACCACTGCTGGATTATACCAGTTATGTTTTCTCCATAGTTCTGTGCAGAACAATATCCAAACCTGCATTCTCTTTTCCAACCATGCATCTAGCTATCTTGGTGTCATATAAAAGAAGATATATTCTTAGAACAACTGAGGATTGAAAAGAAATAAATGTTTATTACAAACAAGAACATACACTCACCTGTTCTATTAATTATCCATTCACAAGTCTGTCTACATTCACAATGAGATGAACTAGGTTTAATGTTAACAAGGATGAATTTCAAGTTCTGGAGTTGAATTAGAAACAACAAAACTTCCCAGGAATAAAATAAATATCTCTTGACTTTAAAGAGCATCTCGTGAGAGTAAAGCTCAATCCCAGTCCTAAAATTAAGGCTTTAAAATTTAAACTAAATATATATTGGTTAGGAGGCTTAGGTACCTGAAGATGAAGATATTTGAAGATAACCTAAGGTACCCATGATGAAAAATGTGTCACTGACCTACCTTAGATGATAAGTCCTGAAGTTTCCTCATTATTTCCGCCAGGCCTGACTCCAGTGAAAGAACATGAGAATGCAAAGCCTGTTTGTTAGCAGGATGACAACGTGTAAATACAAGGAGTTGTCAACTAGAAGCATGGGACCTGGAGTAGTCAACTAAAAGGATGGGACCTAGAGCTTAAGGTTTCCCAGAAATACTTTGAGATAAATTACATGTCTTAATTCCCTCCTTTCTTACTTATTTTGCTATTTTTCTGAAAAGTTCCTATCTAAATCTTGCTATCAATTTTGTTTCTCTGAGGAATCAAAGGTGGTAATACAGCTACTCAAGCACAATAAATGATAGCTTTAAAAAAATGTAGAACAAGTTAAAAGAAGGAACTGGTGGTCTGTCTAGAATTTAAATTCATTTTATCATCTAGGTTTTACAAATTTGGGCAGTTATTCCTGCTAACGTTCAAGTTAGCCAGCAGTTAGTTAACTTGTAAAATAACAGGAGGGAGAATGAGACCAATTTTTAACCTATTGGCAACTATCTTTTCCTCTTGGATGAGCACATACTTCATACCTTAAGCATGCTGGACATCACTCAATGAGTGGGACATATGAGATTTGCTCCTAACATATGCTAAATGGCACGAGGAGGAATATTTACACTAAGATAAGAATCTGGTTTGGCTCTTGTCATTCAAAAGTTCCAAACCATGACAGACAATCCACTTAGAAATGTAAATGAATGTTGATCTTATACACAGTTGAGTAAAGAAGTTGTCAAGCATTTAATGCACAGAAAAAAGAAAATATTTGGTTTTTTTTTTTTTTTTGGTGGTGTCATTCTCCGTTAACATTAATTGACTGCCAACCACATTCTGGAGGGCAGACTGTGAGCATAATGAGAACGAGGACCAGGAAATACTGTGTAGTATTCAGCACACAGACTGTTGCTTAACTCACGTTGGTTGAATCAGTAGCAACTTGCTTGCATTTTCCTATACATCATCTCACTTCATTTTCAAAATTTCCCTGGAAAGTACTTTTTATGCCCATTTCATCCATGATAACGATCAGGCTTGAAGCAGTTACTGGGCTTCCATGACCCGAGGCATCAAGCTTCAGGTGAATAAGCAGTGCTCTCCCCACCCGGGCTGTGCTCACTCTTGCTGCCGGCTCAGCGGGAGGAAGCCATGCAGCCTGGGAAGTGGGAAAGGAGGTGGAGTTGAAACAGAAAAGCAAGGTCAACATAGCCACATGCCTCTTGAGAGGTTAAATGAGGGTTTGTGAAGCATTGGATTCCAGGAACTGCAGGAAAGACAGGAGAGAGTAACCATAGCGCCCATTTGCAGAGTACTCCATTTGGGGAAGATGTCGAGGCAGAAAAGGGAGCTAATTAAAGACACCTCGAGGGGGATGCAGAGAAACTAAAGTCATCCAGAGTGTCTGGGCAAAAGGCTTTGATACATGCAGTGGGCGTCTTGAGAAGTTGCTGTGAGGCTGTGTGAAAGAAAGTTATCAAGCCAAAATTGTAAGTGGAAAACGCAACCCCTAAGAGGGGTTGGAACTAAAGTGGCTACTTAAGTTCCATGGTTGCACGATGGTGGCCCACATCCCAAATCTGGCCCAAGTTATCCTTCCTTTGCCTTAAAAATGATGAAACATGGTGCCTCGAGGCAGTATCTGTACCCTTCAGGGTGCCCATTAATCCCTGTTCACCCTGTATACTGCCTCCCTCTTCCCTTAACCACCCACAGACTCACAGCAGTGCACGTGGGCCTGCTCCCCTAACATGCAGCCCCAAAACTTTAGTTCCAAAAGGAACAAAAATTAGACCACCGTGAAATAATTTTCTCTAGGCTTTTTGGTGAATTTCTTTGGGCTCATCCTTGCTGTTAGCAACTCCTTTCAACTTGGCTTATAATTATGCAACTACAGTTGTACCAGCTAGAATCAATTGGCCTTCCAAACCCAAACACGTTCATCTTTACCCAAATGTAATTTATCTGAAATGCCATGTTGTTGTGAGCATTATGCATTACTGCATAGGCTTCTATTTTTCTTCTTAAATAATCAAATACCCTCATGGAAAATATTCCCTCTAAATAAATTTTAATTGTTCTTTCTCTGAATGGCAGAAAATTAACATGAACTTGAAATTATCAGGAGCATTTTGTTATAACGGGCTTTGGGAATGAATCCCGCACACATGAAATGTTTTCCTCTATCTTCCTGCAAGTTCTGTGGTAACAACTTCCTCCCAAATGCAATGTGAGTGTCCATGTCTTATCTTGCATCTATACAGGAAAATGTCACATCAGGAATCATGTCAAGGTGTAAGGTATTACTGGGGCTTGAAGTGAACAAACAAGAAGCCTAGTTGCTATAGAAGGGACATATCCCAGACTTTGCTACTGCAAACAGCAATGAGCGTGTCTGTTACATTTTTGAATTCCGTGCCTTGAATCATTTTTCTGAGGAAAGAAAGCAAATGGGAAATATTACACTATATCACGGGCAGGCTAGAGAACTCGGGCCTTGTTGTGTGTATCAAGAATTAAAGCAGGGACAGATGGAGAACGTGACTAACTACCTTGCAGAGGAGTGTTCTGGCCCTAGGAAGAATTATGAGTGAGTGGGGTAGAGGGCCAGGTTGGAGGTGCCCCCTTAGATTCCGAAGTGCACAACATTAATTGCTCCTAGAGACTTTCTCTCGGTCTAAAATACTGCCAAAGGGAGCCGTTGCCATTACTCAGTCTTTTTTTTTTTTTTTTTAAATAATAGAAATGACACTAAGAGGAGAAATTTAGTTCGGTTCAAGAAATATGTATTGCATACCTTCAGAGTATTGAAAAGCAATGACAAGAGAGAGGGTTTCCATGTTCAAGGATCTCTTCTCTGGAATAAGGAGCTAGCTCACCACTCAGTCAAAAATACCAGCGAGTATGAGACAGATTCCTCTTTTTAAACCAAGAAAATTTCAGCTCAGTGAGCATCTCCAGGGGGGTAAAAGGGCACCAAAGTCCCACAGGAGGCTTCTGGGCATGGCGCAGAGCACTGGCTCCAGATGCTGGTGGCTGCCCCACTCACCAGCCAAGTGTCCTTGACAAGATCAACAAATGCCCTGAAAATGCTGTTTCCTTATCAGCAAGATAGGAAAAAGAAAAACAAACAAAATACCCATCTTGTAAGGCAGTGGTGAGACACACACATGTAGTAGGCATTCAAGGAATATCCTCTTGACCTCCTGTCCAAGCAATCTCCATTTACCTCGGCCCCCACCTCATCATGAGACTCCCAAATCTACCCCCCTGGAAGTTTGTCCAGGACTAGATCTATCCACAGAAATGACCAAATGATTATACAACATGGAATCTCAAAGAAAATACAGGAAGTAGAATCATTTAGTCCATGTAGAAAGAAAGTAGAGAAAAAAAATATGAAATGTGATTCAAATTATTTTATAATCACTAATTATACGATGTGCCTCTTAATTTAGGTATACTAATAATCATTCCTATTTTTAAAAACATAAAAAATTGCATGTATAAAGCATTTAAAAGTGACAACACACTTTCACATTTATTTTTTAATTTTATCCTCAGAACAGTCTGATATTCTCAGCAGATCAAGAAGTTTGACTCCCAGTTTTAAGAATGAGGAAACCAAAGTGCTAAGGATTTATAATGCTTGACCCCATCACATAGTGGGTTGGTAGAAAAACAGGGCTCGGGTAAACCTTTGGCCCCAAATCATATTCTTTTTGCAGCCTGTCATGGGGCCTGCATAAATTTCTCTGAAAGAGGTCCAGCCCTGGACTTTTATTTCATATCCATATGCCTCCTGCATAGCTCAACCTGAATGTCACTTAGGTAACTCAAGCTGGGTCCAAAACTTTACTGATGAATCCTCCTCACACATCTGCCCCTCCTTGAAAGCTTCCTGTGTTCGTGCACATTCCACCAGTCACCAGGTGTTCACACCAGTAGCCTGGAGGTTGCTCCGACACCTCACCTTCCCCTGCCCGAGGGTCTCTAGCTCCCATCTCAGTAGACTCCACCTCTTAAATACCTTCTGAATCTGACCTCACCCCCCTAGACAAGCCACCACCATCTCTTTTCTATTATTGCAACGGCCTCCCAGAACCCATTCTTGCCATCTCTGACCTGATTCCTCCCCTTGGTAAAACACATATATAGACCCATCCCTTCCCTATCCAAATCCTTCCTCCTCACTCCTCTCACACATAACAAATCTTTAATACGTTGGCATGGCCAGCTGTTTTGGCCTCATCTGTTCTTATTCTTCCTGTTTTCTACATCACCTGCTGAAGGCCCTTTCAGTTCCAGCCTGCTAAATCTCCTCCCACCTCTGGAACTTTCCATAAGACACTCTTTCCAGGTGGCGTGTCCTTGCTATCCGCTGCATCAGCCAGGCCACATGCCTCCTGCTCTCCTTCATGTCTTCTCCTGAATCTTCTCTCTTCTTGGTGCCTTTTTCTCAACTCTTTTATTCCACGTGGTGAGAAAATGAACGGTCTCCCCAAAGACATCCACATCACAATCCCTAAAACCTGTGGATAACAAAAGAGACTTTAAAGAGGTGATTAAATTAAGGATCTCAAGATGGGAAGATTATCCTGGATTTATCCAGGTTGGCCCAGTGTAATCACAAGGGTCCATTCCATATCGAGGAAGAGAGAAGGCAGGGGAGTCAGAGAAGATGTAGCCATAAAAGCAGATGGAGCGATGCGCTTGCTGGCTGGGAGCCAGAGACCAAGGGTCGCAGGCAGCTGGAAAAGACAAGGAAACCTGCAGGAGGAACACAGCCCTGTCAACACCTCTCATTTTTTTCTCATCTGCAAAAGGAATCTGTCATGATCACCTCATGAAGATTGTTCCGAGGATGAAAGAAGAACATACAGGTTAGACACCTAGCACACATCCTGTGCTCAGTAAACAGGAGGAGTTATTATTCTGCTCTGAGGGAGTGAAGGGCAATAACCCTGGCTGAGTGCTTTTATAAACCACACACTTTCTCAGGAACATTCGTGATCACAATCTCATTGCATTTGCACTGCAATCCAGGGAGGGAGATACCATCATGCCTGTCTTGCAGAGATGGAATCTGGCTCATGAAAGGGGTATGAGCTGCCCAGAGCCACACAGTGGGTATGTGGTAGAGTGTTTGGTCATTCTAGAGCCAGAGTAGCCTTGCAGAAGGTGGACTTGGCTGTTCTTTTACTGTGGAAAAGAGTAATCAATACATCTGCAGGAACACCATGAAGAGAATCCTGACATGAGCACACAGAGTTCCTGAGAAAAAGAAATTGGCAAACCTTCCTGGCAATAGTCAGAAGGTAGGTGATCAACCGGCGGGGGAAATGTACTGCAAGAAAAGCATTTTTTAAAAATCTTCTTTGAAACAGAGCTGATTTCCCTGGGCAAATGGAGAAATGAATTCTTATCCTTATCTATGCAGGCACTCTTGTCATCTTGTATATTTGTAGAAAGTGCACTTTATTTCTTAAGTAAAGAAAATAAAGACAGAGATGTCATTATTCATATCAGCAAGCTGAAAAATCTCTCTTCCTCTCTCCTCTTTTGCAGTCATCAGCACAGTGTGTTATGATGAATTTTGGGTGTAGGTCAACAAACGTATCTAAAAAAACTAGTAAGAGAAATATGTACTGCTTCTTGTTCATGTGAAAATATAGTGGATTGATTCCTGATTCTTGGGAGAAGGGAACTAAGGGTCTCTTCCTCAGTGGAAAAGTGAACTCTTAGCTCCACCAGGTGTGTTTGGTGAGTAGGAACATGAACTTGGAGGGGCAGAAATGCATCCATGTCGCTGCCCACTGCTTTCCCACATGCCTGGACCACCAACTCCTCTTCCCAAGGCCCATCTAGGTTCTGTATCCCCAAAGACAGGAAAGCAAAGCCTGGCTGTTTGCTGAGACTTACTTGGGACTGTTGAGGTGGGTGTGTATTGCGGGTGGAGGGGACCAGGCATGTGCTGGCTAAATGGCAGAGTCCTAGATTTCATGGAACGGTACCTGCCCACCGGAAACTGGGCTTAGAACACACATTCATTACATGTGTTGAACTCATCGTTTCCTTCCAAAACCCATCCTTGAGTCCCAGAGTGGTAAATACCCTTCCTCCAAACCCACACGAGCCCTTAGACATATATTGTTCCGACTATATTCGGAAGTGCCCAGCAGGCCAAAGCAGGATTTTCTGCATTCTGAAAATGTATTAGGAATATTCAATCATGGGGCTCTTTGGAGAAGCCAATGGGAGTCAGAATGACTGATCAACCTCACGGTCCCCCAGCTCCCTTCTTTGTCAGGCCTGTGCCATAGGCAGGGTGAGCCCAGAAGCCACTGTGAGCACGGGTCTACACCCTCCCTCCACAGAGACCTGGGAACCTACCCAGCCTCAGCTGGGTCAGGGGTTCAGTGGGCAAGGACTTGTGCAAAGCAACGGGTGACCCAGGAGAATGACTAATAACCAAAATCCACCCCTGGGAAGCAATGAGGCAAGGGACAAACATAAGCAGATTATAAAATAAATCATACAGTATAACCCCACTGTTGTCAAAACAATAAAATGTATATATGTTCATATATTTTTGAAAAAAACCTGGGAAAAAAATATATCCAAAGTTTTACGATTCCTTCCCAACTTCCAGGAATATAGGTGATATTTCTTTATTTATGTTTGTGATGCAGGCCTAGATTTTTTTTTTCTAAATTTTTGACATTAACCATATACTTCTGTCAAAATGAGAAAAAAGGCTACTGTTAAAAAAATTTACAACTTACCCTCATCCACACTGGCCTATGAGTTGGAAGGAAGCTCATACACTAAGTGAAGCCAAGTGAGTCCAATAAGAACAAACAGAGTCCTTCTCCAAACTCCCACGTGCCCCACAGGTGGCTTCCCCGTAACTGAGAGAGTACAGCTTTAAAATGTACATGTCATCAAACACGTTTCGTCATTAAGACACAAGATTTTCAGATGTGGATAAGCAACCGCCTTTATGCAGGTTAGACTAAGGTTGTTCTGCACAGGGAGGAGGTGAAAGCAGCTGCCTCTTATGGCTGGTCTAGTTCTTCCCCATCCCAGAGCAGGGCCATCATCCTTTCCATCATGCCCATTCTCACCTGGAGATTCAGGAGGCAGCGAGCTACACACCAAGGTTGGTATAAAGGAAAGGGCACCTGCAGAAATTGACCTGATCAGTCTCCAGTGGGTCCAATGCAGAGGGGGCTCCAACCTCAGCACGACAGCCCTCCAGTCTGCAGTCTTTGGGCAACTTATTTACTGTCACCTGGCCTCATATTTCTCCTCTGCATAGGCATTTTCTCTTTTGTCTCCAAGTCACCATTGTTGAAGTTTCACAAAACATTGACAGCTCAGAACAGAAACTTGAAAAAAATTACAATGGTGAACCAGAAACAGACAAACAGCTTGGTAAATGTGGCATGGAAATAAAGTGAGTTTGCCTTTACTTTTGCATAAAATGAAAGAAAGTCAAAATAACCCCACTCTCTCACACACACACACTCCAGATAAACTAAAATAGTATAAGAAGAAAAGCTCAATGTTTTCAAAGGAAAGTCAGAATGTCAGAATCTTCTAAGCCATTGTTGTCAAATATGGTAGCCACGGGCCACACGTGGCTGCTGAAATGTGGCTAGTCCAAATTGAGAGGGTCTCTGGGTTAATTTGCTATGGTTGTCCTAACAGAGTGCTACAAACCGAGTGGCCTATACCACAGAAGTTTATTGTCTCACAGTTCTGGAGGCTGGAAGTCTGAGATCAGTGTGTGTAGGCTCCTTTGGAAGGGGCTAGGAAAGAATCTATACCAGGGCTTTTTCCTAAATTCTGATAGTTTTTTGCTTGTGGCAGCATAACTTCGATCTTCATGTGGCATTCTCACTGTAATCATGTCTGTCTCCAAATTTCCCTTCTTATAAGGGTACTCGTCATATTGGTTTAAGGGCCCACCCTACTCTACGATGGCCTTATCTTAATGAATTACATCTGCAATGACCCTATTTCCAAATAACATCACATTCTGAGGTGCTGAGAGTTAGAATGTCAACATATGAGTTTTAGGGGGACACAAGCCAACCCGTTTACCATGCCACAAGTATAAAATACACACCAGATTGCAAAGATTTAATATGAAAAAATGTAAAACATTTCTTATAATTTTATATTGATTATATATTGAACTGATATTTTAAATGTTGCCTTAAATAAAATACATGTTATTAAAGTTAACTTTACCTGTTGCTTTTTACTTTTAGTGCCCCCCTCTAGAAATTTTAAAATTACTTATGTGCTTGGCGTTATATTTCTGTTAGACAATGGTGATTTAGAAGCCAGATTTTCTTTCTGGAGGTAGATACTGTCTGCGTGCTCTCCCAGTCACCAGGAGGTGTGACGAGGGTGCTGTGTGAAGTGCATCTGGCCAAGGGCAGGTGGAGAGACTGGTAGTATCCCACCACCCTGACCTGCTTTTTCCCCTTTCTCTTTCCTCTACTCCTCCTTCCTCTTCTTCTTTGCTCTTTGCTCTCTTTTTTTTTTTTTCTTTTTGGTAAGATTATTTATACCAAAGTGATCTGCCATTGTTGAGCTCTGGTAGCAGTGAGGTATTGATGGGCTCATTAGTGGCTGTTCTACTTTATTCATCATTAGCACCTGATTGACTGGGAAAGCTTTTACTCCAGGTAACATTGTCACCTGCCAGTCTGATGGGACTTGTACAGACAGGTTTTTCCTGCCCAGAATACATTCGGTGTTCTTTCAGTAACAATGCTCTGGCTCTTCTTTGCAAAACGGATCAATCCCTTTGGTTCTGTCAATCACAGCGTCCCACACACTTCCCTTCTCCACAGGATTTTTGGGACAATCCAACTCCTCTCCCGGAGCTTCAGTCACAAGAAAATTGATACACTGTGAAAATGAAGGTGGAGCTAAGCCATTTTTATAACCGTTTCCTAAGGAGATTGACCACTTGCCCCTGCTCTTAGATCCTTAGAGATGCTCTTGACACTGTCCCTGATAGATTTGCAATTCTTCCTTTGATCTAATGAGCTACCCGGTAGTCTTGAAATAGCTCCTTTTTGTACTTAAGCTGCCCAGAGTCATCTTCTGTTCTTTGCACCCATAGCCCTCTACATTATTACTTTGATTCTGAAAAACAGTGAGATGCTGTAAAAAGTATTTTAGGATCTTTATCCCTGGCTGCAAATATGAGTACCAATAGAAATAAGATAGAATAAAGAGAGAAATTGGTGGCAATATAGCCATGAGCTTTGTCTTTGCGAAACCACAATCGATCTGGTCCTGAGCTGGCTCAACTGAGTTTGGATTCAAGTCCCACCAGCACCTTGTAGACCTCACCTCTGTGCCAGGGACTGAGCTCTGGGAAACGGGGGTTAAGTGGAGTGGGATGGCCTGGATTTCCCCAAAATTTCACTTTTGAAACATCTCTACAGTGAGTTGTTCACACTTAAGGTGACCTTTATGAAACTGAGTTTTGATATTGTACCTGAAGCTACATGTCTCTGAATTATCTTTAAAGCACTCCTTAAATATCATCCTCAAAGAAGCATCTATTTTCTTGTGACATGTATATGCAACTTCAATCATCTTTGTCATTCAAGCAGAATGGTAGTGGTTTTGCCTGAATTTCCTGGTTAATTGAGATAAAGAAGGGCTTTCTTCCCTCTCTAATGTGTCCAGCTTTCCTTTTATTTAAGGCGTTTTAAAGACTTGGTCATTGTCTCTCACTGATTTTCATTTTTACCCAATACAGTCTCTCTAGCATTTTACAATGGGAAGGTAAAAAGGGCTACATAAGACTTAATGTAAGTTTTTTGTAGCCGTGAGCAGTGGATTTGCTATTACTAAAATACATTGCATTTGAAAAATATGTTTTCAAGGAATTTGTTGTTTCTTCATGAACTCTATATCTGTAAGTCCTGTATTTGCTAAAAAGGTAGGTCCCAATTCGGATAAAAGAAAGGACTCAGGTGTAAATCTAACTCCCTTGATATGTATAAGATCCCGAAATAATATTCATTTATACAACATTTATTGTTTGCATACTAAGTTTCAGGCAATGACCTAGAGTTTTTCACGTATTATTTCATTTGTTTCACATAAAACTCTAAAAGTTAGATAGCAGCGTCCCAACTTTACAAATGAGGAGGCTAAAAACCAAAATAATGAGGTAAATCAACAAAGGTTACCCAGCTTAGAAATGGCAAATCAAGGTTTCAGAGTCCAACAATATCTAATTTCAAACCCTAGTTAATTCCATCAGATCTTCTTGTTCCATTGTTGTTGTTGCTACATAAGAAAATTAATTTTAGTAAAAAAAATTATAAATTCAACTTTCACAGAGCATGCCCAGTTTCTTATGTGTTAAACTAAAGTAACATGTGAAACAAGAGTTAAAGAAACAGACCCCTCAGCAAGGATGGGTGCACTAAACCAACATAGTATGTCAGCTTCTGTTTTTTAAAACTTCAGTTCGTAACCATCAGACTGAAGTGGTGATGTTAGGAAGCCATTGTCCACTATGTGCACAGAGACTCTGGACTTGGCATGTTCTCCTGGGTCCTGCTGCCTAAAGTTTCTGGATCCAGGGACACTGGATCCCCTTCAGGCATTTTGAGACTTGTTGACTGTGAAATATACTTTGCCTCTAGGCTCATCCTGCCAGGTTTCTCCCCGAGTCTTAAACTAAGCTAAAGCCAATAGAACCTCACTGATGCTATAGGTTACCAGCAGCCCCCAACCCTACAGTCCCACATTTCTAAACTTCTCATGGCTAGATCACCCTCCTTTTAAATAAATAGTTAAGCAACTATACAACTTTGTTCGTTATTCTCTGCCTGTCTACCCATAATAAACCGCTTCTCAAAGGACCTGAGCTTACTCATGACTTTCAGCCAAACAACTGAAGTCATTTAAAATATAAGACATTAGGTTATATGGTTATTTTCTAATAATGTCATGGGTGTGTTTATCCTATTGTAATATGTGGTTATTTCCCAGTGAAGTCATGGATGAGTGAATCATCTCCAAGGCCAGGCATTTCAGGGTCCAGCATGTCTCTCTGAGGTTAATTTGTGATTTTATATTCAAGATGGCGATCACTGTCCGCCGGTTCTACTCCTACTTCTACCGGAAGTACTTTTTCTATAATTATTGATTACAGGAGGGCAGAGAGGGGCAGGTTAGGATGTTTTCATAGTAAAACCTGACATTTATGGGACCTTTCCTATCTGCCAAGCACTGAGTTAAGCCCCTCACATGAATTGTCTCATTTCACATCACAATGACCCTATGAAGAAGATACTATTATTATCCACATTTTATAGATAAAGAATCGGAGGCTTAGTAAAGAAAACAATTTACCAAGAGAACTCAGAATTTGGATCCAGGTATTCTGGCTGCAGAGTATCCTCTAACTCACCATGTCCTCATCCTTGGTTCACCATATTTCATGCTATCTTGATGCCTCTCGACCTCAGCAAATTGGCCCGGGGGGTGAGCACCCCATGCAAAGGAGGACCAACTCCCCACAGCCTGCAAGACCTGGCTCAAAAAGATGACCTGGGCTAGTCTGCTTCTTACTCTTAGAAATTTGAACTAAGATACCAAGAGTTTTCCAGGTAGCAATGGGACCTAGGGTTTAAAGTGTAAATTACAGATGAGGTCTATGTCACTAGGCTATCTGATATGCAAATAAAGGGTCCTGGTAAGGAGCTAGGGAAGAAACATGTGTGGAGGGTAGCTAAAGTGGGTGGAGATCCTGCAGCAAAGGGGCTCTGCCTGTCCGCACAGTCTCTGCAAAGCCAGTCTCTGGAATTCCCATTCTTGTATTTCCATGTCTGTAGGAAGCAGAATTTCTAAAATGGCCCCATGAAGATGTCCTTTCTAATCTTCAAAAACTGTGACTACAATGAGAAAATGTTAATTCACATGGCAAAAGGGACTTTGCAGATTTAATTAATTGAATTTAAGATAAGGAGATTATTCTGGATCATCCCAATGGGTCCAGTATAATCACATGAGCCCTGAAAAGCAGAAAGCAAGGCAGAAGTCATCAGATTTGAAGTCCGAGAAGAGCTAGAAGCAGGACTGCTGGCTTGAAGGTGGAGGGAGCCTTGTGGAAAGCTTAGAAGGAAATGAATTCTGCCAATAACCACTGAGCTTGAAAGAAGACCTTGGACCCCAGGTGAGAATTCAATTTGTTTTCTATTGCTACATAACAAATGACCAAAACTTAGCACCTAGCAAAACAACAAAACAAAACAGTTATTATCTTATATGATTATCTCAGAAGTCTAGTGGGGTCAACACAGGGACAAAGGAACAATAATAAAGTGAGCATGAGACCCAGAACATTCACTTGAGCCCACCAGACCCTTAAGATAATCATATGAGATAACTGTTTTGTTTTGTTGTTTTGCTCATGCTAAGTTGTAGTCATTTGTTACGTAGCAATAGAAAACAAATACAGTGTTCCTTTGTCTCTATCTTCCTATGTAATGAAATGAAGTGCCCCGTATACTACCTACCAAAGGTGGATGAAGAAACAATTTAATGCAGACCTTACTAGAATGGCCAATCAGGGCCGCAGCTGGGGTGAGGAAAAGAGTAGACATTAAAGGATAATATAGCTTATACATTATTCCAGCAGACCTAAAATAGAACATGAAAAAATTCTAATGCTACCTTGCTCGTTGATACCACTATTATCTTAGACTGCAGTGTTCCCTGGAGAACGCTTATCAGCTTGTGATACATGTGCATGTGCTCGCTGCTAAAGTCTAATAGTAAAAGAAGCAGGCATGGCTGAGGCTTCCTGTGGTGAGAGTGTAAAAAATATACGCAGCCCTGAGAACCCCTGCAAGACCAGGGCACCTAGAGAATTGTGGCTGCACCTGCTCCACCTGACCCTTCCGTGGGTCTTTGGCAGCCACAGGCTACCGTGGCCTTCAGTGGGAGCTCCGTGTGCAATTCCAGTCTTGACAACTCTGACTTCATGGGGTTGTCAAAGAATAAAATGTTAACAAATTGAGTTTCAGAGATCTAATTGGCTTTTATTAGCAATTCGCGAATCTCGAGCAACATTGCGTCTACAAAATAGAAAGGCACTCCAGTGAGCTGAGCAGAGGGTGTGGGCTTATAGCCAGAGAAGGTAGAAAAAAGCAGAAACAAGGGGAGAAGAGTGGATTGTGTTTTTCAAAGTTTCTTTCCTTACAGGGTTAAAGCAAAGGGCTCTTTCTTATGCTGAATCGGGTTGACCAGGCCCCTTTGGATTGGTTGCTGCAAATCTCCTGTTTCCATGGAAATCTAGCCCTTCTCTAAGCTCTGTTTGATGATGTGGTACCTAGCATGAGTGACTCCATCCCGGCTCTGTCTGGTCTGTCGAGTTCAGTCTAAAACAATGTTCTTCCATAAATCTTATTTAACAGGATGAAGGGTCCAAACCTTGAGGCTCCTCCTTGAGGGAGATGTATGGAAATTTGCAAGAAAGACTCAAAGAAATATTTTTATGGGGAGACACAAGGCCCTGTGTTCGGGAGGAACTGGGGAAAAAGTGCACTCTTGAAGGGACAAAACAACTCCAGGGAAGTCAGTAAGGCCAAGTCTTCCACTTGTGACATATCAGTGGATGATGGAAGCTTCCCTCTAGCAAGGGAGAACACCCAAAACCTGGGTTACCCTGTAAGTATCATCCCCCCTCCTTTACAGGAGCTGTATTCAATCCACTACTTGATTAAAGGATAATAAAGCTTATATGTTATCCCAGAAGACCTAAAATAGAACATGAAATCAATCCTCACCCATCTATTGACGATTGATTTAAAGTCAATTGGGGTAGAAATATATGCAAAGAAATAAAAAATTATTTTTAATTGCAGCCAAGAAAGCTAAAATAAAACATTTAAAAATATTATTACTCCTTTACATATAACTCTTGAGAGAGGGAGAGAGAGAACTCACTATATATTCCTTTGGAATTTTCCAAAATCTCAGTTACCACTGCACAAAGTCTGTTTCACGTTTCATTAAAAGACTGAGTTAGCAAACCACAAAGCTCTCAGGAATCCGGTCAATCAGATGGGATCCTGTGCCTTCTTATCAGCGATATAAGATAATCAATGACACACAGACTTAGGATAGGGATACATAGCCCAGTTCCTGCAAATCATGTTGTAAATCCAGCCATTCTGTAAAAATCCAATGGAAAGTAACAAAACCTAAATGATATGCATAAGGACTGGGATTCCTTGGCTCCCTCCAAAGGGGCCTTCTCCTTCTTTGTAAAAGGAAGGCCTCCTGTAGTGTTAAAACAATAAACTGTTTCCTTTTGGATTAGCTGTAGTCCTGGACCCCAATGCACTAGTTTGCTCGTTGGTTTGCTGGCATGTTGAGCCCAGGTGCATGCACTCTGTCTCTGTCTCTCTATTTCAGAACTATCTACTCTTGCTTTGTTTTCTATCCTCACTAAAAGTCCTACTTTGCTTGTTCTGCCAATAACTTGCCTCCTTATAAATTCTTGTCTTACTCAGTTTATGGATGTCTTTTTAGAGTTGGTGCTAAAGTATTTTGGTGATTCTTGATAGTGAGCTCACCTTTCAAGGATAGCCCCTTCTACCCTCCTCTGCCTCTGCTGCTGTAGGCACCTGAAGGAAGCAAGGTGTGGAAGTAACTTATTAGATGTGTACTCTGCACTATTTCTGATGACAGTAGAGCAGGCTGTTCTTGTTACCTGGGCTATTTCTGATTTTCCAAGATATCACTGGCCATCCATCTCTACCCCCAGCTTCATTCCTAGTTAAAGACAGACACAGTGAGGGAAAGGGATGCACAAGGGCCAAGTACTCTGGTTGGTCCTATGTAGTCCCTAAAATGCCCCTATCACATGGCTCCAATTGCCATAATTTCTAGGGATAGAGTACGGATGGGACCTGTCTTTTGTGGTTGAACTCTCCTTAATACTCCCGAATGCATTTTGTTTTGCTTTTGGCCACTTCGATATGATCCTTTCTGATTTCAGACTTTCAGCGATTGCACACAATTTTCTGGTTCTCCAGTGTGGCTAGGGATTCATGTGTTAGGGTTTGTATTTCTACCCATCTCTAAGGAATGGAGCAGAAAAGGACAAAGGAGAGGCTGCTGCTTGAGTTTAGTCTGCCATGTACTTCTTGGTTTGAGTCTTTGGTGCTTACAAATAAAGAGAGAGAGAGAAAATGAAAAATTTTAGAGAAAAGTGTGTGTTGTATAACCTTGGGTAGGAATAGGGAAAGGTAAAAAATATAAAGGCGTGAATCAAAGAGTAGAATAAATGATCACCAGGGGCATTCTCTCTTCCTCTGAAATTTTTTGAGGGGGTGAGAAATAATAAAGAAAAATATTTCCTGAAACAGCAAAATATGTATTATACTTATGCTCCAAGGTAGTATTGCCTATTTTTTCCAATTCTATGAATCTGATAAAATTGAAAATTTAAATCTGTTTCTAAAAGAAGCAGTGGTCACTACTCTGAAATATCAGGCGTAAGATATCCATAGTCCTGTAGATAGATACGCCATCTAAAATCATTCAGCAAGAAACTCCAAAAGCCAGATGATCAAGTCCCAATCATCTCTCTGTTTAATTGAAAAATAACCTTTTGAATGGCTGTTGAAATGGAGGAATATAGAAGTCATGCAGTTCTATGGAAGGAAAACTGAAACCGTCCTATAGCAGAGGCCAGCAGCAGATAGCATGTGCTCTGAAAAACTTCTAAGCCAAATCACCTCTACCCTCTTCGTTTCATGGAAAGTAAATGAAAATGACTATCTAGACCTCATTCCTGGCTCCTCTGGCTGCTGGCTTTGTGATCTTGGGTATAGGATGTTTAACCTATCAATCAGTTTCATCAATTATAAAAATGGGCAAAATTATATTTGCCTCACAGGACTGTTGCAAAGATTGAGTAAGATAATCTGTGTAAATAAGATAGCTCAGTCCCTGACATCATAAGTGTTAAAATGAATATTAGAATCTTTTCTCTTAATTTGAGTATATGTAACACTTCTGTTGGAAAAGAGCCTTGATTTTCACTACAAATGATGTCACAGTCAACTTGTGGGTTGAGACAAGAGCTCAGACTAATGCTTCAATCAGACTTCTCAATTTCCCTAAAAAAAAGTCAGATAAGAAATTTTAACTTTCTGAGACTCAGAAGTAAGGAGTTTTTCTTACTTCACAGGACTGTATGAGGAGAAAATCAAACTGTATGAAACACCTGGGGTCATACAGCATTGATACCTACTATGTGTGAGTTGTGTGGGTGTATCCCATGGAAGAGATGATTGTCAGCCACAAAATCATGAATACGTTCTCCTAAACTATATCTAGAATCATTGTTGTTTTACACCTCATATTGAGATTCACAATCCATCTGGAATTGATTTTGTATATGGTATGAGAAAGGGAGTGTATAATACTGTTGATATTAATAAGATAAAACCAGCGAGGATATTCAAGAGCATGTAATTTTTCAGTAGACCCTTCTTGATCCCTGGGACACTCTCATGATCTTGCCCCTCTGGAATTACCAGGGCACCACTGCATTCTGTCTGCCTGCCTTCCTGCAGCCAATATCAAGTTTTCCTTACTTTGCATTTCAGGGCAGTTTCCTGTATAGGCAGACACATCAGCTTGCCAAAGACATTACCTATCTGTCCTCCTGAAGCACCCATCATTCATAAGAGATGGTCTTGGATAATCTCTACAAGGTTAGGGCACGAGCTCTTCAGAGTGGGAAGAGCCACAGCACACCCTGAGCCCTCCTTCTAATCTTCTGTTCTTAGAGGCTTGGCAGGGAAGAGAAATGGGTTGATCAGCAGAGGCAGCAGAGAGAATGCAGACGCTTCTCTAGAGGTCTGGGATCTGACCCTAGTTGTTTAGTCTTTGATGCCTCCTTTTTTCTTAGCTTTGGGCCCCGTGTATCAATTCCCAGGACACAGGACAAGTGTCAAAGGTCAACCTCCCATCATGCTTGGGTGGTTGTGCAGAGGAGAAAGGGCAATAAAAATGGGGAGCCGGCGTCCCAACATCTATGGTGTCCACTAGCGCCCCCTGCAGTACAGAGTCCTTGGTACCCAGGAGGGCGTTGGCAATTCAGGCTGACATTTGGGCCCACATCTCACAGCGGGCGCTCAGTCAGCACTAAAAATTTAAAAAGTCCTCACAGCTGAGCAGCTAGAGATAACGCTCATTAAAAACAACTAAAGCAGTCTCTGCGCTGTCAAAGAGCTACGTGATACCTGGAAAAATAGCATTCCGGTGTTTTAGGGGGAAGAATAAAGCAAAACAGACATTAAAAGAGAAAAAAGAAAAGAAAAAGAATTCTTCTATCTCAAAGGACACAGCTTTTCTCAACTCTGAGAATGTGAATTACAGCCAACTTATAAAGCCCCTTAACATTAACAGGTTATATTAGAAGAGCTAATACAGCCTTATCTAAAAGGGAGCAAGAACAGCCCCATTATGACAGAAAAACATAACAAAACACTTCAGAAGCACACATGGCCTGAAACAAAGAAAAAATAAGGTCTTTGCATAACGTTGCCCCAGAACTAAGCCCATTATGTATTTTCCCGAGGAATTTGGCATTGGGGCCAAGTCATATTTTCTCATGTGTCAGAACAACTAACGGGAAATTTCAGAGCTGTGGGTGGCCAGGATTTTTACCAAGAAGCAGGAGAACTCTGGGGCTAAGAAACAAGAATAATGATGTATGGATGGAAGTATAAGCGGGGTTTAGGGGAGAACAGAGAAAGTTCTCCAAATCATTCTAGTTTCTTATTCCATCTCTCCTGAAGTCTGGCAGCTGTGCACCCTGCCTGCCACGAGGTACAGTGTAGCTGATTTCATGGCCACCTCTTTAATGAGCTGGCTGGAGTTGATGTCTCCTGCCCTCCACCAAGAATCCTGACCACCACAGGGAGTTTTAGAAAATGCTCCAGCGAGTGGGGAAGCTGTGTTTTGGGCACAGGACTCTGACACAACACAACACAGCACTGACAGAGCTCACTCAGTCCCAAGGATGCTGAGCTGTTGCATGGAGCTCTTGAACATCAAGCTATGGCAGCAGAGAAACAGACAGGAAGAATTTGGGTGATGCTTTTTCTGCAGAGGAGGGGGAGGTTAGCCTTGAATTAGCCAGCAGCTTTTCCACTAAAGACAGTCACGTAACCTGGAGCCCTCAGGACAGTCCTGGTTTAAAATATTCTGCTAACAGCAGGGTAGCCATTGTCACAGTATTCCCTTGAGAATTTACTTATGGTTACACTTAGGGTTATACAGCTAAAACTGTTTCCCATAGCCACTCTTTCCAGCGGTCTAGTAATGAGAAGATTTTAATACATGTGTCACAGGGTCAAGAGCATAATTACTTTTCATCTGAATCCATAAAGCCCCAACATTGCTAACATCAAGCAACATATGTTAATTCTACATAGTATAAATAAATAAAAATTAAAAAGATGTGTACATTTTTCTAACTATATGATCTTGAAGAAGTGACTTGAACTCTCTGAGCTTCTGTGTACTTTTCTGTGAAACAGATTTAATGTGAATTACATCCTATTATTGTGATGATTTTTTTTAAAAAAATGTATCCATATAAAGTACTTAACACAGTACTCTGGTACATGGTAAAGTAATGAATAAATGTCAGCTCTTATTATTACAAGAAGTACCAATTATTTCATATACCACTCTGGTCATTGGGGATTCATCACTTTGAGTTGTCAAATAATCTCTCCTGTAATGCAGAAAATTCTAGTAGAAAACATCCAACGTTACCTAATAGTCATTCAAACCTTTTATGAAATAGTGTTCAAAGTAAATTATTTCCTCCTGATGGGTTTTAATGCAGAGAAGGAAGAGATTAGCCGGACGGCTCTTGGGAGAGGTACATATTTGGAGGATTTACACGGGGTTGGACGGATATCACAATGATCCCGAATTTTCTGTATTCACGGGCAGATGAGCTGGTCTCCTCAGAGATGCTCAAAGCTTCACAATCTTTGGAGCAGGTGTCTCCATATGAGGTGCATGAGTGTTTTCTGCCATCTAGTGGTCACTGTTGGTAAAGACAGCCACTTTTATGGGAGCAAGAAGGTATCCCACCCCAACCCCCACATAGGAGCCCCACTGGCTCCCAGCCATCTTCTTCGGTTTACACTTTCTAGACGGTGCACCTAAACTCTTCTCTGACGAAGAAATAAGAACAAAGGTCTTGGCACAAACCTAGGACAGATTTTTAGAACAGCAATACCTTAACCACTGATTCTCTGGGGGACCTCAAGCCAAGTCACTTCATTCTCTCAACCTGTTTTCTCATCTGTAAGATAAATCACACTGGCTGGTCCCTGCTAGCTCTAATGTTCTGGTGTTCTAAAGTCCCTCTGATTTTAAATCTTTGTCTGAATGAGCAGGTCTATACTTTCCTCATTAATAAAACTAAATCGAAGGGAAATTATAGCATCTAGACAACGAATTTACTGTTCCCCAGGACAATGCAACGATAATGTGGTTGAATATAACGTTTCTGACATCATCTTCCTCTTGGGAAAGCTCTTTCTTTTTAATTGCCTTGTAGAGACTGTATGAATCATTCATTCTAAAGTCCGTAAGTAAAATGCAAATGAGCAATGAGTAAGTTGCTTATTTCTAATATTCAGATATTCTTTGATGGATGCTAGAAAAGCTTTAATCATCACATTAATAATATACAGTAATATATTTATCTGTTGGGATTTATTTAAGTGATAATTTTCCATTTTCCATGCCACAGCAATGGCCCAAATCATCCCAAACTCCTCTCTGGAGGACTGCCATATACCCGTCAGCGTCCTACCTGCTTCTAAACATTCTCCTTTCCTTTCATCATTATTCCATCCAGTATTCAACAGAGAAGAATCTTTTTTATTCATCTTTTTAATTGGCAAATACAAATTTGTACATATGGTATATAATATGATGTTTTGATATATGTATATACACTGTAAAATAGCTAAATCAAGCTAATTAACATGCATTACCTCACATACTTACCTTTCTTTGTGGTGAGAACACTTAAAATCTATTCTCTTAGCAATTTCCAAGTATGCAATACATCGTACCCAATGACTCCACTGGCTTCTCTCCGTCATTTCAGTCTAAACCTGCACACCATGCCATTCTGAGCTTCCTTTGGTCAGGCTACTTGAGGGACGGACATTTATTTATTGTTTCCTTGGCAAATCCACCCCCATCAGCTGCAGTGCCCTGAATTTACTTTGGAAAATTGTTCCTTGCTGTGGCTTGAGTGATCTTGGCCTCATTTCTGAGCCTAGGTTGAATGAATGACGTTTATTGCCTTAGGGCCACTCTAAATGACCCTTCTCCTGGCCATAGCGGCTGGTTCTGGGGTGGATGTGTATCCAACATGTGTCAATGAGATTTCCACTGAGACTTCTGAGAAATAGATTCTCTCCCATCTCTTCTGGACCTAACCAGGACATACGTAGCCCCAGAAGCTGCTAGAGCCATCCTGGAACCAGGGGGAGAAACTGCTAGAAAATGAAGTCAATGCCAAGCAAGAAGGTCAAGGAATGAAGAAAGAAACTGAATCTTGGTCCCATCAATGGAGCCCTGGATCAGCTGTCACCTAAGACTTGTTCTTCTCTTCTATAAGCCAATAAAGTTCCTTTTTGGTTAAAGGCAGTTTGAACTGAGTTTTCTGCATTTTAAAATACTAATAAAAGTTATGGCTCATGTGGGCCCCAAGCAAACTTTCCATATTTTTCCCATCACTCCTCCTAGATGCATTTCTTCCAATTTACCAGACTAAAGGAGAATGCTCAGGCAGAAGGGAAGTGTGGGTGAAGACCGAGAAGTGCTCATCCAGGTTCAAAAGGTCCTGACTTCATCATTAATAACTAAACCTGAGTGTGGGGGTGAAGTCAGAGGCCAGGATGAGCCCACGGTGAGGGACTTGAGTCACGGTGGGACTAACTGCTGGTGACATCAACTGAGAGAAAAAATAAGTTTTGGGGAAAGAAATGATGTTCAGTTTGCAACAGTTTGAACTTGAGGAGAATCATCCTACTGAGCTGCAAAAGTTGTTGACTCATCTGCCACCCCCAGAAAACTAGTAGCTCCTTGGGGGCATGGACTGTAGGTTCTTAATCTTCAATCTGCCTCCAAGAGGATTCCAAGAGGAAGAGGCTGGGTAGAGCATTCTAAGCTGGGAAAAGGGCTTGAGCAAAGGGGCTCCTGTCCCCCTCCATCTGACTGGGGAGTACCACAGCAGGGTGCAGAAGTACACCACTGTTACAGATAACTGGGGAGAGGGCCAGAGTGATGCTGTCACTAAGAGATCCCACCCACTTCACCTGACAACCAGTGGCCAGAGAATCAGAGGGTGTCTGGAAGGGATTGTGCTTGCAGAAAAAGGCCACAGGTAATTAAGCAAAAAAGAAGACTCTAAACTGCAACTTCTGCCTCCTTCAGTGGAGTCAGGAGACCATTAAGTGTGTCTCTATTGAAACTCAAGGAACAGGAAATGATGGTGATGGCATTTTGTGCTGCTTTTTGCTGATTATATACAAGATGGGGTGAAGGGAAGAGGGACTGTGGACCACACTGATAAGCAAACCTAGAAGTCAGTTGCATTGTTTTGTTTTCTTTACCTCCAGAGGAATTTTCCAGGGGAAAAGATATAAGGAAATTGTCTATTTAAAGAGGAAAACTTTGACACCCATAATTGTTTAAAATTTAAGGAGAAAAAAATCTTCAAAAGGAAAGCATTACTTCTAAGCTAGTTGTTCCATATGCATTTTAAAAAGAAAATATGAGACAACCTAAAGCAGCTCTCTGTCAGCTATTGGGGATTTGCATGAGAATGATCAAAAGGACCTTCTTCCCCCTCTCTGGGATGTATAAACTCTTATCAGTGTCTTCGTAAAAGGCTCTCTGAGTAGGCAGTTACTCCTCTATCAAAACTGTTTACACTTGCAGGCAATATAACTCTCATGGCTGGTTTTATGAATTTCTCAGCCGTTTGAAAGGAAGTACTTTGAAACATTAGAAAACACATTCAAATCTTATTTAGCTGGCAGCAGGTGACTTGGAAATGATTTTGTGCTCTTTCTTCTTTTCTAATTCTTTGAAGACTGATGATGCTGACTGGCTTCATTACCTGCACAGGCAAAGAGATCTGGAATCAGAAGGCCCGTCTCCATTGTGCAATCAATGTACACCTTCTGAGTTTTGGGTGACCACATTGGATTTATCCAAAAGAATGATGAGATGATTGTGGCCTTGCATTCTGCAAAATTGCTCGTGTTTTTATATTTCAATATGAACACTACAAGGGAGAGTAGAAATGAGGTGGAATAGTAGATGAGGCGTGGATTAGGGCATCATGAAATCTCAGACACAAATTCAAGTTCAACTTGGCTAAATAACCTTTCTAAGCTTCTGTGAACTCTATGTCTAAAATAGGAGAGTTGTATCCATCCCAAAGGGGTGTTCTGGGGATTAAATGAGATAATAGATATCAAACATCCCTTATATGTGGTGCATAATATTGGTTCAATGAATTGTTATTGTTGGTGTTGGTGGTATCAATATTACTGTACTTCAAATATTCATCCAATGGAAGAAAACATTTAAGTGGGACAGTTAATTCCTAATTATCCATGACAATGACAAACGGTTACAGTAGGAATTAATGTCATAAATAACATTATTTAAACATTATTGAAAACTAATATTGTCCAATGTAGGATATTTGTATTATTTTATTAAAGTTATTATGTACTCATTTTCAAATATTTTTTGGCATATAAAAGACTGTACTTAAGTAAACAACTTGAGGAGTTTGGGGATAAGACTATACCTGTGAAACCATCACCACCATCAAGGCTATAAACATATCCATTGCTTCCTAAAGTCTCCTATTGTCCCCTTTATTATTATTTTGTGTGTGTGTTTGGAACACAACATGAGCCCAACTCTTTTGGCGATTTTAAGTATACAATGCAATATTGTTAGCTATAAGCATTATTTTGTATGGTGAATCACCAGGACTTGTCTTGCATAACTGACACTTTGTACTCTTTTGCCATTTCCCTCTTCCCACGACCTCTAGTAACTGCTGTTCTACTCTGTGCTTCTCTGACTTTGACAATTTTGGATTCCACGTGTAAGTGAGATCATACAGTATTTGCCTTTCTGTGTCTGGTTTATTTCGCTTAACATAATGCCCTCTAGGTCCAACCATGTTGTCACAAATGGCAGGATTTTATTCTTTTTTAAGGCTGAATCATAGTGCATCGTATGCATACATCACATTTTTTAATTCATTCATCTGTCAGTGGATATTTAGGTTGTTTCTATATCTTGGCTATTGTGAATAATGCTGCAATGAACATGGGAGTGTAGATATCTCTTAGAGATCCTGATTTCAATTTCTTTGGATATATCCCTAGAAGCAGGCTCATAGGATGTGGTAGTTCTATATTTAAGTTTCTGAAGAATCTCCATACTGTTTTCCATGCTGATTGTACCAATTTATATTCCCACCAAGAAAACATACAAGAGTTTCCTTTTCTCCACATCCTTGCCAACAATTAATTTTTTGAGTTTTTTGATAATAGTCATCCTGACAGGTATGAGGTAACATCTCATTGTGGTTTGAATTTGCATTTTCCTGATGATTACTGATGTTGGGCACTTTAATTCACCTGTCTTAGTCTGTTTTATATTGCCATAAAGGAAATAACTGAGGCTGGGTAATTTATAACGAAAAGAGGTTCTGCACAAGACTGTACCAGAAACACTGTGCCAGCATCTGGTGAGGGCTTCGGGGGGTTTCTGATCAAGGTGGAAGGCAAAAGGGGAAGCAGGTGTGTCACATGGAGAGAGAAGGAGCAAGAGAGAGGAGAGGGTGTCCACGATCTTTGAAGCAACCAGTTCTCACGTGAAATAATAGAGCGAGAACTCACTCATTACCATGGATGGACACCAAGCCATTCATGAAGTATCTGCCCCCATGACCCAAACACCTCCCTCCAACATTGGAGATCAAGTTTCAACATGAGATTTAGAGGAAACAAACATCCAAACATCATTACCTCTTGGCCATGTGTATATTTTCTTCGGGGAAATGTCCGTTTAGGTCCTTTGCCCATTTTTTAATCAGGTTATATGGTTTTTGCTGTTTAAGTTGTATGAGTCCTTTATATATTTCATATATTAACCCCTCTCATTTTCAAATATTTAAATGATACAATTGTATAAAATGGGAAGTGAAAGTTCCTTGTAATTTTATAACTTCTTGTTCTGAGACATGGTGATTATCCTTTCAAATTTGTTTTTGTGTACATATAAAAATATTTTTAGAATGAAATAGTAGATTTTCATTCAACAATAAGACTTGATCATGAAGGGATGATAGACCATTTTATATCTAGGGCCTTATCTTTGAAGTAGAGTCTCTTGGGACCTTTGTATTTTTGGTCTGGTTTGTAAGACAATTTTAGATTAATCTAGCAGAAATGTGAGTTGTCTATTATCAAATAATGTATAAAAACATCAGTATTTCCTGTAGAACTTCACTAGTTAGTGACTTTTGTCAAAGAATAGTTTCAAAGTTTAAAACATGGCTCTCATATAACCCTACAAAAAAGACACACAAAGATTCTTTTATATACTGGTTCCAAGTAGAGTGCAAAAAACCCAGAAATTTAAATAGTCATTAAAAGGAATGCAGAAATGAATTTGTTAATAAATACAAAACTGGTTAATGCTCTAAGGTGCCACAAACTGTCACCTTCGGAGTTCGGAGTTCTGATAAGACAGAAATCTAAAACTTAACATGTAAAATTATAGTATCAGTGCTCCCATCATATAATAAAGAGCAAAACCAAACAGAGATGCAATCTCTTAAATGATTAAATAATCCTTGGGTGAGATCCTTTAACAATGACCTGCTTTGACTTTGAAAAGACATGATCTCATCTTTTGCTTTAGCTCTAAATTCTGAATATTAGTTTTTAATAGTCATTCAAACTTGGTTGTTACTTGTTATGATCATGGTCCCTATTATCTTTTGACCCACAAAATCTTTTCTTCTCCTGTGTCTTTGATTTTCTTTCCATGTTTTTCATAATAGAAAAAAAAAACTTGTATAAAGAACAAGATGTTAAAATTTATTAGTTGCGTTTTTGATTTTATTGATATGTAAAATGACAGTGGAGTCTATTTTATCTTCCATTCTAGAATAATTTCACCAAAACATAATGATTAACTATTAGACTCTTATTTTGTTACTACTTTTTGCATATATAGCTCTAAATTTTAAGTTTAGAATAAATTCTCCTCATGCCCTATCCCTCTCCCAGGACCATATGTCTCTCCTTTGTGCCCCATTGCATTTGTGCCACTATTGTGATACACTTCCTAGCTGTCTACCACTACCCACATATCCCCCCATTAACTTGGAATCCTTACACGCAAAGATTGTCATTGCCCCATGTTCTTCATGGCCTGATTCATATTAGACACTCAATAAGTAATACTTGAATCACCTAATGATGTATGGACACTATTGTTATAATCAATGAAGCAAATGTAAAATATAAAAATAAAATATGTAAAAATACAAACTTAACATAAATTCAAAACTTCTTTGTTTGTCTCTCCCTCATGTTTTTGTTTTAGTCATTTTACAAAACTTACTTTGTCACTCAACCTAAATATCCTAACACTCTCCACCTTTTACCACATTTACACAATTTATTACTACTTTACCCATTACCTTGACTAATTACTCTTCTTTAGGTAAAATATAGCAAAATGGACAAAACTGAGATTCCCAACTCAAAGTTGAGCCTAGCTGTTCAAAACCAGCTTCACTGAATGTAATGATAGATTTAACTTTGTTTTATGTTCAGTAGCTATAAAGGGATTTTTCCCCTCTCTGAGCTGAAAAAAATATAACACACCATTTTAGGAAAGAACTGAATCAGAAAGAGTTCCTTATCACAAGCAATTTCATGGTAGATGTAAATCTAGTTCTTGACTCCCAAACTAGTGGCTGAAACATTAAATGCTTCAGTGACAAATGGGTGTGTATTGCCCAGTCAATGTGACACAGCGTTCCCGTCCATACTTGCTCCAAAATACATGGTAGGTGGGAACAAGCAAAAGTAGATCATGGTTAGATAATAACTGATGTATAGTGTACCCATATGAGGAAATCAAAGACCACTTTGAATGGAACTAGAGAACTGATTATTCCTTTTTGAAATACCTAAAAATTAAATGCCTGACAAAAATTAATCCTTTAAGGATGACTTAATGCCTCTTGCAACAATTTGAATGGAACTAGATCTCTTTGTAGAGATCTTTCACCTCCTTGGTTAAGTACATTCCTAGGTATTTTCTTTGTAGCAATTGTGAATGGAATTGAGTCTTTGATTTGACTCTCAGCTTGACTGTTATTGGTGTATAGGAATGCCACTGATTTGACATTGATTTTGTTACCTGATACTTTGCTGAATTTATTTATCAATTCCAGGAGTCTCTTGGTGGAATCTATGGGATTTTCTAGGTGTAAGATCATATCATCTACAAAAAGTGATAGTTTGACCTCCTCTTTCCTGATTTGGATATGCTTAATTTCTTTCTTTTGCCTAATTGCTCTGGCTAGGACTTCCAGCACTATGTTAAATAGAAGTGGTAACAGTGGGCATCCTTGTCTTATTCCACTTCTTAGTGGGAATGCTTTCAACTTTTCCCTATTTAGTATGATGCTGGCTATGGGTTTGTCATATATTGCTTTTATAATTTTGAGATATCTTCCTTCTAAGCCTAGTTTGTTGAGGTTTTTTATCATGAAACGGTGCTAAATTTGGTCAAATACTTTTTCTGCATCTATTGAGATGATCATATGATCTTTGTTTTTGCTTCTGTTTATGTCGTGAATCACATTTATTGATTTACATATGTTGAACCATCCCTTGCATCACTGGGATGAATCCAACTTGGGTTTCTCTGAAACATAGCAATAAAATAAAACATTAACCTATTTAAAAGTGTATAACACCCTACATCTTATATCATACTTAATTGTGAAAGACTGAATGGTTTTCTCTTAAGATTGGCAAGAAGGTAAAGATTTCTGCTTTAATTCCTTCCATTCATCATTATAACAAAATTTCTAGTCAGTATATAAGCAATTCAAAAGAATAAAAGTCAGTGATTGAAAAGGAAAAAAGAAAACTATCCTTATTCACAGATAACATAATCTTGTGTGTAAAAATTCTTCAGAAATCAAAAGCTAGAGTAACTGATAAGTGATTTAGCCAGGTGATGGTACAAGAACAGTGTACAAAATTTACATGTATTTCTAAACAACAGGAACAGCAATTCCAAAGTGAAGTTAAAAATCAACATCTATTTCAATAGCATAAAAATAAGAAATAGTTAAGGACAAATTTAACAAAATGTGTGCAAGATTCATAACAGTGTAAATACTAAACATTACAGAGAGAAATTTAAAATCATGTAATAAATGGAGATATGTAAAATGTTCATGGGTTTGCAGACTTAATATTTGTGTGACTTTTCCTTAAAGTTATCTCTAGATTCAAATCCATTCCAATAAAAGTCCCAACATTTTTGTAGATATTGTCAGGTAGTTTCTAAAATGTATATGCAATGGGATTTACATGCAATGAAAATATCCAAGATTACTCTGAAAAATAACAAATAAGAAATAATTACATTACAAAATTTTATTTATATTCTAAAGCTACAGTAACAAAGTATGGTGTTACTATGAGAATAGATGTATAGATAAGGGAACAAAATGTCCAGGAACAAATTACCTATGTAGAGTCAGTTGATTTTCAACAAGTAGGCCAGGGTAATACAGTGGAGAAATTGGTCATTTCAAAAATGATGCCACAATGATTGATATCATTTGGAAAATAATTAACTTTGATTAATTATTTTCAAATAATTAATTTGAACGAACAAAAATTAACTTAAAATGGATCATAGACCAAATGTAAAAGTTTATGTAGCACAACTTCTGGAGGAAAGCAGAGTTAGACAATTTTTGCAAACTTGGCATAGGCAAAGAATCCCTAGACTGGATGGAAAAAGCATGAAGCATTTTTTTTTTAACTTTCATCTAATTAAAATACTTCTGCTCTTCAGAAGACAGAGAAAAACAGGCCAGACTAAGAGAAATTATTGAGTATTTTATGCCATAAAGATGAAAAATAAAACAATTAACTGATTAGTCCTCTTTCAAATACTTAAAAATTAAATGCTGACAAAAATTAATCTTTTAACACTCTAAAGAATTTGTTGTAATAATAGTAGAAGTAAATTAAAATAGAAGGGTCAGTTTATTGCTAATGAAAATCTCAGAACCACCTTAACTGGTTGCTTTTTTCATGCAAATACCACTATAAACTATCTACCAAAAAACAATTTTTTATACTATTTGGATATTATTACTATTGAGATACTAGAGAAAATATAAGGCTTATTTGATTAAAAAATTTTTCCAATCTTTTAAAGTATGCTCCCTTTTGCTTAAATTCCTCCAATTAAATTGCACTTAAATGCTTCTAATTAAATTGTGTCTACACATACTATAAAGGAAAAATATTATTTTATTATTAAATTAGTTTTATATTACTCAATTAAATTACTGTTAATAAATTCTTCTGATGAAAGCCTAGCCATCTCCCTCCCTACCGCATTTCCATGGATACCATCCCCCCCCCTCCCATTACTGTGGTTCATGGACCCGATGACTCTCACTTCCTCCACATTGGAACACATCAGAACCAGAACTCTGAGATGAAAAAGGCTTGCCTTCCTCTTTAGTCCCAACACCATCCCATCACCCATAGCTTCTGACCCTGCAGCTCATACTGATTATACGTGCCCTTGTTTGAACCTGCAATGTTTGTTGATGAGGTCCGTTTCTACAATAAAAACACTGAAGCAGGTGAAGGTCTCCTGCCAAATTTCCCAAACACTCCACGTGTTGCAAATGGGTCCTTCCTTCCCTTCCCTATCATGACAGTCACATGTGAATTACATCTGCCCACCTTCTCTATTTCCTGCACACAAATTCTGAAGCAATATTTTGTGTGTACCTCTTGATTATGTTATTAATGAGCTTGAACCCCCTGGGCAGGCTCTCCATGACGTGATGGCTGGGCATAGGGACCTACTAACAACCTAGGCCTGTAGGAAACAGACTGACCTCTCAACACAGGAACCTGTCTCACTGGCCTTTTGCTAGTCAGGGACCTGTACCGGGACATTCCATCAGAGGAGATTTGACAAATACAGGCCACGAGAAACAGACAGCACTCTTAGCCAATGCCTGCTCACTAGAATAGGAGTAGACATGACAGCCATTATGAAATGTGAGTAGTCTATGTGAGGCAGAAACCATTCTACAGAGAATACATAAATGAAGCAACCCATAGTTGTGTGTGGTTTTTAAACAGTTTTAATGAATCATAATCAAAGTGTTAAAGTTTAGGTTTTCACAAACATATAAACCTATGAAACTATCACATGATCAAAACAACAAATATATCCTTTAACCCAAAAGTGCCCTCATGCCCTTTTGTAATACCCCCTGCCTGCCCTTCCCAGCCCCCATCTCCAGGAAACCACTGATCTGCTCACTGCCACTATATATTAGTTTGCATTTCCTAGAATTTTATAAAAATGAAATCCCACAGCAGTAATTTTAAATATCTACACTAAGGTACAATATGCATGATAAAAAATTCAGTGATTTTAGTAAATTCATACATTGTGCAGTTGTCACCATATCCATGTTTAAAGTATTTCCACCACCACAGAAAGTTTCTTCATGCCTATTTACAACGACCCAGCCCTAGGCAAACACTGTCCTCTCTATACATAATTAACAGTTCTAGACATTTCACATAAATAACATGCAATATATAGTCTTTCAGGTCTGGCTTCTTTCAATTACCATAATGATTTTAAGACTCATCCATGTTGGGGCATGTATCCCTTCTCATTAATTGTGAAAGAAAATACCATTTTATGGGATACCACATTTTATCTATCCATTCCTGTAGCTTACTACATAATGGCCATCCAAGGGATCAGGTCTTAATCATTGTTAAACATCATCTTATTTGGGTGACAGGGCTTTGCAGTTATAGTTAATTTAAGGATATTGGGATGGAGGGATTATCCTGAATCACCCAGGTGGGCCCTAAATGCCATCACAGGTGTCCTTAGAAGAGCGAAGCAGAGAGTTGACTCCCAACAGCAACGTGGAGGAATCTCAGGGATAATGTTGAGTGGTAAAGACTGGAAGCACAGAGGAGAAAGTGATATGAAGACAGAGGTACAGAGTAAAGTAATGGGATTAATTTCTATTGTTTTAAGCCACAAAAATTGTGGTAATGTTAACAGCAGCCACAGGAAACTAATATAATTCACCAACTGGGTAACATTTGAAATGTTTCCAGATTTGGGCTATTATGAATAATGCTGTTATGACACCATACCCAGAATGTCTCAGCCCAGAAGGAGTTGAGGGAGGGGATCTCTGCCCCATCAACTAAAACAGATGATATGATTTAAAATGTGGAAACCCTAAAAGAATAATTAAAACATCACTGCCGGCAACCATAATATTTAGTAAAATAGCTAGTTGTAGGATTAACCTGCATAAATCAATACACTGGATACATATAAACTGACAGAACTTATACTGGAGCACTCTCCATTTACAATCACTAAATAAATAAGTAAATAGATAAAATGCTCAGGTATAAATGTATCAAGAATGGACCAACACCAAGATACTATTTTACTTTATTGATATTCTTGGGGAAACTGCATAATATGATTTTAATCATGGGAAATATTGGACAAACTGAAATTGAAGGAATATTGTATAAAATAACCAGATAAAACATTTCAAAAGTGTGAAGGGAATGAAATAAAACGGATAACTGAAGAATTGTTTCTTAGTAAAAATGTCTAAAGAGACATGATAACTAAATACAATGTGTGATTCCTGATTGGATACTGAGATAGATACATAAAGAGAAGAGAGGAGGGGAGGGAAGGGAAATGTAGGGAGGAAGGAAATGAGGGAGGGTGTAGGGAGGGAGGAAGAGAATCCAGCCAGAAAGCCATTATTGGGACAAAAAAAATAAAAGTCAATAATGCATTAAGTAAACTTACTGAAGCAATGAGAAATGTCTTGGCCCTAGAAGAAACTATCCTCATTTTTAGGAGATACAGGAATTTAAAGGTAAAATATCTTGCAGTTTGAAATTTTTCTTCAAATTTGTTGAGTGTAAAATGTTCATGCAACTTTTAAAGAGCTAAAAAACTACATCATTCAAATAAGAATTTCCAAAACATATATAATAAACTATGAAGATTCTCAGTAGACACAAAAATAAACTTGAATGAGTGGAAAGATATAATAGCATGTCCGAGGTTGTCCAGATTTAGGCTCTGAGATGAAGATTAGGGTTCTCATTATTCATGAAGGACGTAATACAGATAAAACCAGCAAGAGAACCGAAGCAGGATAAGGAAAGAAACAAAGCCAGTGGGTAATTTGGGGCCAAAACACCACTGATGACAGTCTTCAGGCTTATACTGCAGGAGACATTAGTGTACAGGTTTTGTCTCAGAGTCATCTGACCTTGAGCAAGCCACCGGTTTTGTGTGCTCCCTCACCTGAATTTCACTGGTCAATGGTCTTCTCAAAGGTAGGATTATACATACCGCACTTCTGGCTTTCCACACAGGTCATGTAATTCACAGCAGTGTGGCTTCATTAGCCTGAAGGTAAAATTTTCATGAAAAACCTCACAAAGAACAAAAGGGATAGAGTATGTCTAGTGGAGCTCTGATTTCCTAGGTTGTTAAATAAGCAGAAAAAAAACTACACACACACACACACACATACACACGCTTATGTGTATATGATCTCCCTGTTTCCTAAGTAAATGTATATGTTGAATGCAATTCCACCCCATGGTGGTCAAAATATTGCCCCCTAGAGATCCCCACGTCCTTAACCTTGGAACCTATACATATGTTCGTGCTAAATGACAAGGGACAATTAATGTTACGGGTGCAATAAAGTTTGTTAATCAGCTAATTAAAGAAATTATTCTGCATTATCTGAGTTGAGCCAATGTAATTACCAAGATCCTCTAAATGAGGTAAAAGAAGGCAGAAGACTCAGTGTCCCATGATGTGAGGTGAGAAAGATGTGACTAGCCAGCCATTGGTGGCTTTGAAGATGGGAAGGGGCCATGAGCCCAAGCATGCCAGCAACTTCTAACAGAGTGAAGAGGAAAAAAATTCTTCTCTAGAACAATATTAAAATATTTAGAATATATGAAAGTATGTCTTAAAGTCTGTATAATGATGGAATGAACTACTGACACATGCAAAGACATGGACAGCTCTTAAAAGTATTGTGCTGAGAGAAAAAAAATCATACAACAAAGGGATTATGTGAATCTATTTCTATGAAATTCTAGAATAAGGAAAATTGATCTAAAGTAATAGAAGTCAGGTCTGTGTTTGCCTGGGGCTTAGACTGTTGGATGATTGGATTCAAAGGGGTATGAGGGAATCACAGCAATTATGTAGTTGTTCTGTATTTTGAGTGGAGTATCATTACGTGGTGTACTTACTCATAAAAACTCAAACTATGTGATTAAGTGTGCATGTTTCATTGTGTGTCCATTTTTTCTTATAAAATCTGATAAAATTAGTAATCACTATTTTATTACTTCTCATGATTCAGTGGGTTGGCTGGGAGGATTTTCTGCTCCATAGGATGCCATCTAAGGCTGCAATCAATGGCAGACTGAAATGGACCAGAACATTCACTTGTCTCTGCCCATGAGTTTGTGTATCTTCTAACTTCAAGCTACTTCTCTTTCCATGGAAATACCATGGCCTGAAACATCTCCTTGTGCTTTCTACATTGGATTTTCTTTTGCCTCTCTTTCAAGATCATCCTTGAGTAGGAATAGCAGCCATCCAATCTCAGCTTGTTTAAATATACCAAGCTAACCCATTTCTTTAACCTACCTTGGATTTTTTTCCCCCACTATCAGATGGATAAAAGTTGTAAGTAGAGTAAAGGCTTTGGTACAATGATGTGGGGTTCGGGGATACTTGCCCAGTTTTGTTTTGTTTTTGTTATCATTGTTGTGTTGTTTTTGGTATTTATTCCCCTATAAAGCTGTTTATGTTCAATCCTCAATGCAGCGTTTTCATCTTTTGGTGAATTTTTGATGAAATGGTTTGAACTTATGACTTAGAGGTTTGCCCAACCCCAGTTCTTTCTATACATTACTTGAATCTGGGTCTACCATAGTGTAGCAGCTACCCATAAACTGCATTTTTAAAAGTCATACAAGCAAATAAATATAAATAAATTGGGGACCACAACTCATTCTTACCTAGGAAGTTGACAGCTCCTCTGATAATGGCTATTGCCATTACCCCCAAATTTTGATGTTGTTTATTCTCTTGTCCTGGGGATCAGTTTCAGAAGCTTTCACCTAAGCTCACCCATTAAGTCATCTCTTGTACCAGAGGAAAAAGTCCAATATAGTGGTTATGCCTATGACCATATACATCTATTCCAATTATACTTTTGGAGACCAACATAATAATCACTTGCTGTGTCTATAGACCTAGTAGACACAGTTTGATATAATTTAAGGATAGCACTCCTCTAATGACCTGAACAGCATATAATCCCAATCAAACAGGGATTTCTGATGACCCTTGGGTTCTCCTAATATCAGTATCAATTTTCACATATGTCCTACAATCTTTAAAATGCTTATTTATTTTCCTTGCCCCAGTGTATAGTTACCAAAAAAGCATTAAGTACCATTGGAGAAGGACTGGTGAAATCTTTCTCTACCATGTAAATGTACCCTGATGTTACAGCACCCTCTTCTGCAGTCAGTGACTTCCAGGTATAGATACTGGCTCAGGTCTGGTGCGGAATATACGTCATCTTCAAGCAAAGGGAAATACTGGCCCTTAATAAAGAGGAATGGACTAATTCTATGAGCTCATAAGGTCATTAGGAATCTGTAGTTTTAAAACTTTTGGTTTCATCAGTATAGATGTGTCTGAGGCTCAGGGCAGTGGACTCCAGAGACCCAAGTTTAGAGCAGCCTCCTGGATGTCCCCCGGGGCATGGAACCTGGGTCTTTCCTTGTATTCATTCTGGCCTAGAGTCAAGATATTCAAAGATTCATCCATGTGTTTTATTTTATTTTTGCTATTGCCATTGCATCTGTCTTTGGTTCCACATCCCCTTCTGGTTTTGCCAACACCGAACACAAGAGGGTCAGGGCAGAGCATGGGAAACTTAGAAACTGGGTGTGTATGTATAATTTTGGCACTTTTCTATTATTATTTTAGGATGTGTGCAACATAGTATATCTCACACCATTGTCTTCCACAATTTCAGGTGTGGAAGCGTCCTCAGTAGATCATAGCTGATGTACAGAGAAGAGGAGCTTTGATGGTTCAATAAATAAATGATGTCCTATTGTTCCATTCAGGGCATAAATTGCCCTTGGCCTCAATTTATGATAGGTTTAAATTCACTCCAAAATGTATATTATTGTGTCCCTAATGCCATTTAAGTGAAGACTACATGAGATGCTAACTAGGGTAAAATAGGCTCTTATCTCACTTGACAAAGCTATAAGCAATAGCTTTCATGAAACTTAGATGGAGTTTTAATCATTTCACAATATTCCCTCCTCTTTATTCCCAATAGACATGACTATTTTTTCTCTTTTGTCTTTGGTGCTTTTCCTTTCCTATCTTTAACTTGTAGGGTGGCTCTTAAATATGCCTCTTACCATATCCACTTTCTCCTTCAATGGATTTTGTTCGTGTTTAACTTTTATTGCAAAATCCAAACTGTGGCTCAATGCAGGTTTACACAATAATTCTACATAATGAGTTACTACTTCCAAGTCCCTGCAAGGGATTGTGAGGAATCAGAATTGGCAGGAAGACAACTTATCTTACAAAAAAACATCAAATGCAAAGGGAATAAGCCTGAGGGAGTGATACCATGGGGTTCAAGTTCATGGTCTTGGGATTGAGGACTTGTTTCTCTTTGAATTTATGGCCCAAGGCCTGGGATGAGGGTTCTATAGAATGCCATCTCCTAAGCAGTCACTAAAAAGGGTTTCTTTTTTCCTAGATATCTTGCCAGTTTCAAAAGGCTTTTCTCATAAATATTATGATCAATACTGAGGACTATATTGTTGGGGGGTATAGAGGGATAGATCTCTTCTGCCTTGCCCTTACTAACCAAACACATTGGTTGCTTTCTAGTACATAGAAGATGAAGGTAAAAAAATCTTATTATAAACCTTGAGGCTCTTCCAAACCTGTCAATTAAACTCTATTGAGAAATGTGTGTGTGTCCTAAGGATACAGTTCTATCAAATAAGCAAATCCTAGCACTCCTCTCACCAGAACCCAGATCAAGAAGAAGAACACAAAACAAATGGGTATCGACAGAAGTGGAATTGGTGAGGGAATTATTTGCATTCTTTCAAAATGATTGTTCGCAGAGTGTAGACAGATGCTTGGTTTGATAAATTGTATTCTTTGGTTACAGGCTGAAAACAATCTTACCTACACTTTGAAAGTCTGAGTAAGCAGTGAGTGGTATCCATATGGAAATCTCTCTGGAGGGTACAAAACACAGATAAAGGTTTTGTACAACTTTATACTGTGCCCTAACTCATGTCGGCAAAACAAGAAAAGTGGAGCAGGAGATGAAAGACAAGAAGAATGTTGTGGGATCGGAGAAAAGGAGCATGGGGCAGAAGGAATGAACAAAAATAAATAAATAGATAATAAAGGAGCAAATAATAGCAAGTAGCAGCAGGTATCAATGTTAGACAAAAGAGAAAATAAAAGAGGCTTGTGGAATATAAAGAAACAGCAAAAACAGGAGAAAATAAGGAAAAGAAGATAGAAGGAAAAGGAAGACGGAGAGGTACCAAGATATAGGAGAAAAGAACAAGCAACAGGTCCCAGGCTGAAAGAAAATCTGGTGTGAGATACTCATGGTAGAATTACCATCTATCCTGGAGATATCAAGATTCCTTCTTTTGCCTTCTAGTTGTACTATTTCGAATATTTCATGCTACACTTATTCCATTTTAACTTGTTGATATTCAAAACTGCTCATGGGGACACGAGTCACACTCTGAAAGTGTGTGAAACCACTCTGAAACCACTCTGTGGTTTATGTGAATCCAGCTCCGGAGCCTGGGGACGTGTGCAGGGTACGGAATCAGCCATGGATGGTCAGTCCTGGAAGCACAGTGTCCTGAGTTACTCCTAAGAGACAATGCCCGCAGCTCTCGACCAACATTAAGGTCAGAGAGGGTCAGAGGTGGCAAAGAGCTAGGAATGTGTAAGCTCACCCCAGATAAGGTATTTTTTCTGGAAAATATCCACTTGTGATATAACCATGATTATTTTCCTCAACAGTCGTATGGATAAATTCAAGTATCTCCTCAGGGCTCCTGATCATTTGCAGAAGAAAGATGAAAAGTTATATGGCACTCAGGAATATTTGTGGGGTAGGGGCGGGCATCAAGAGTCTTGGTGTTCAACCAGGAACCTGCTGGACTGTAAACATCCTCCACACTTTCACATAGCGGGGTGGAGAGTCCTCTGTTTTCGGTGGGGAGATATGTATAAGAAGGAGTTGGTAGGTTTACCCTGGCAATGTTACCTCATAGAGTTGCATTTTCCTGCTGGCTTGGCCAGACCCTGAAATAAAGAAATAATGATCAAGAGGGTGGAGGGAGTATGCGTGGGACTCCTCGTGTTTAGGGATTCAAGATTCCACTTACATGCCTCTAGCTGAGTCTCAAAACAACAAAATGTGCAGTGCCACTGCACGCATACCCAGGTTCCCCCGTTTAACGGCCAGAGGAAGTAGAGGTTTTACTCCTTCATAATTACACAATAGTGGTAAGACACCATGGCAAAGGACTCTACATTCTCACTGACTTCTGAGCAAACAATCAAATGGTGCAATGGTGCGCAAGAGTAGGCCTGCCCAAGTGCAGCACTGAGTCAAGAGTTTGCAAAGACCAGCAGGAACGCAGGAGCCTGGAGGACAAGAGATGATTTAGGAAAAGACTTCAGTTCCTCTGTCTTCACCAAGAGACCATTATAATATTGACAAAATGTGGATAAATAATATCATTAATTGTGATAAGTATTCCTTAGTCGCCATGAGAAACACAGAGCTTAACTAAGTAAACCCTGGATTCAAGGTGCTTTGCTTAAAATCCAGGTTGTATTAATTCACAGCTATGGTAGCTCAGGGCGGGTCATTCAACAGAGCTCTGCCTCAGAGTCCTTAGCTGTGATATGTGGATAATTACAGAACCTGTCTACAAGATTACTATTAAAATGAAATATTTAGTACATGAAACTTACTTGAGATACCTGAAACTGAGTAAGCACTCACCACATTTTGTATTTGTATTGTATTTATTACCATTACTCTGGGATTAGTATTTATTATTACTAACAGATTGGCAATGATTAACACTGCTTTAATAAACGAGGATCTTCCTCTTTTATACCACACAATATCCATTAAAATATAGATTTATCCCCCTGGTTTACAAATACCTCTTCATTCTTAAGTGTAGTATTAATTTAAATTATACTATTAATATAAATGCAAATAATAATCATATCAATAATGTATCATAACTATCCCAATGTCACATAGAGTAAAAGGGAACAACAGGATCCACTAGAGTAGTATTAACCATAGTTATAACGTTATGTTACTGCAAGTTAACAGTGTACTGAAAGCATCCCCATTTCCCAAAGAGAAACCAATATTCCCAGAAAGAATGCCAATATTCTCATGACTATCCTCTTGGCCCTGGAAGGGTCCTGGAATATGAAAGACCTCTGCAGGATGTCATAAGAGCTTAGAGCTCAGATTAGTCCCACAACCACTGTCTTTCAAAGTTGGCCACGCATCTTCTTGGACAAGGCCATGCCCCTAGACCTGCACTTGGTGACCACTCACCAGGGGAAGGTGTAACTCTAGTCTCTCCCCAGTTCAGAGAATCCCCAGGTCAAGCATGTAGCTGGAACTCACTTGCAGATCAGGGGCCTATAGCCACGCCCCCAGCACAACCCATCCCCCAACATACACCATGCAAACGTTTGTAGGCCATGAACCCTGGGTTTAACCACACACCCAGACTTTTGCCTCAGTGAGGAGGTCACAAAGATGTCAAGGTCAGTTACTTATTCCCATTTTCTATTCCAAGACCTCTTAGCGCCACTAAAGAGCTCATCAAATCCTCTACATAAGCAAGAGGGCAAAAAGCTACATCATAACCTGTGGCGATGGATTAGTCAGAGATATCAGTGCAGCGTGAATTCATGTTTATTATAATGTATGTTCAGATACATATATGCAGACATAATTATAGATAGGCTTATATACAAGATTTGCTTGCAGAGTCCCCTGAGCAGACCTGGAAGCACTGACACCCGGTAGCAATGAGCACACCCAGCACCCAGCTCTAAACACTGCTGGTTTCTCAACATCGTTATCCCTGATCAGTGAGCCTGTAGATTCCATCCCTTCCCCTACAAATTCTCATGACTTCCCCTCTAACATTTCATATAAATGGAATCACAAAGTAGGTGGGATAGTGTGGCTGGCCACAGTCATGTAGCATGCTATTTCTGAGCACACTATTCCATGTTGTAGCATATATGAGCGCTTCCTGTTTTATTGTTTAGTTGTATTCTAGTGCCTGTATATACGATGTTTGTTTATTCATTAACTAGTTGATGAACATTTGTGTTGTTTCCACATTTTGGCTATTATGAGTAATGCCATATACATTGACATACAGGTATTTTTATAGAAATATATTCTAATGTATCTTGAGTGCATATCTAGACATAAAATTGCTGGATCATGTAGTGAAATTTATAACCCTTTGGTAAACTGCCAAACTGATTTCGCAAAGTGGTTGTACCTTTACTTTCCCAGCAGTAATGTATAAGACTTTTAGGTTCCCTACTCCCCCCAATCATGACTTGTTATTATCTTTTTTCATTATATCCATCCTAGTAAGTAGAAAGTAATATCTTGTTATGGATTTAATTTACATTTCCCTAATGACAAATGATGTTGAACATCCTTTTATTTGTTAATTGATCATAAGTATATTATCTTGGGTGAAATATCTATTGAAATGTTTTTCCCATTTTAAATCAGGTTATCTGTCTTATTGAATTTAAAGCTTTTTTTATATTTTAGATACAAATATTTTATTAGGTGATTGGAAACATTTTATTCCACTCTGTAGTTTGATTTTTTTTTTTTTACTTTTTTGATGATGTCTACTGAAGTGCAGGTTTGAATTTTGATAAAGTCTAATGTATTTTTTTTTGCTTTTATTGATTTTTACAAGCCAGTCTTTTGATAAATCAGTTAACACCTCTCCATTTGTTGAAAAAAATATTATTCCACAATAGGTTTGGCTTTGCAATTCTAGAAAATTAGTTCTTGACTACCAGTTTTTATTTCTTTCGTCAATTTGGATGAGTCATTATGTTGGCTTCCATCCTTCATTGTTTCTGATGATAAGTCAGCTAATTAATTTATTGTGGCTTACTTATAGATGAGATAATTTTCTTTTTCTCCTTTCAGGACTTTATTTCTGTATTTGATTTGCAACAGCTTGGCTGACGTGTCTAGGTGTAGATATTTTTGTTGTAACTAATTTGCATTTGTTGAACTTACTGTGAGTTCAAGAAACTTGTAGCCATTATTTCTTTAATATTTTTCTGTCCTTTTTTTCCCCTCCCCTCCCTTTCTAGGTATAGACTTACATTCACGTTGATATGCTTAACATTTTTTCACTGGTCTCTGAAGTTATCTTCAATTGTCTGTGTTACTTTTTCTTTCCTTCCTCCAATTAGATCATCTTTACTGATCTATTTTCAGGTTTGCCAATTCTTTCTTCTACCTGGTCAAATCTACTATTAAGTCCCTCTAATAAATTGTCCATTTTAGTCATTACATTTTTCATCCGCATAATTTGCATTTGATTTATGCTTATACTTCCAATCTTCTTATTGGTATTATCTACCTTATGAGTCATTGTCATAGTGCTTTCTTTCATTCTTTAAACATTATTTCCATTAGCTCTTTGGACATATTTATAATAGCTGTTTTGAAGTCCATTCTTGCTAAGTGCAATGCCTCACCACGCCCCACCCCCACCCCCCCCACCCCCGGCAATTTCTATTGCTTAATGTATTATTCTGTTGAGTCACGATTTCCTATGTCTTTGTGAGTATCCTTCAAAGTTTGGCATTTTATATAATATGTTGTAGCAACTCTGCATTCTGTTACCCCTACCTGGGTGGTTTTGTTGCTGTTTTCATTTGTTTGGTCTGTCTGTTTGTTTAGTGATTTCCCTGGACTAATCCTGTAGGATTTGTTTCCTCTGCAGTGTGCTTGCTTAATCATTTTGTTGCTTGATCTAACTAGCCTTGCAACCTCAGGCTAGCTTCAGTGTTAGCATTCCACTGAGGTCACCATTGCATTCAGAGTTGCCCCTAGGCATAGATTTATTTGCCTATGCTCTGTAGGAAATCAGCCCCTCGAGCAGGGCAGCAAAGCATCCAGTGCCTATGGCCTGCCAAGAACACTCAGGAAGAAATCTCATGCCAAAGGCCTAGGAGGAAATGGGAGCAACTTCAAAGTAAAACGTGTTAAGATTTACTATTATGATGAAGATTCACTAGATTGCCTTGATAAGTGCTTCTCAGCTATGTGCATTTGGTCAATTTCCAGAGACTTTAAGTGATTGATTTAGTCAACTTTGCCCAGTTTCCTCACTGATTTGGGGGAGATGATTTGCCAACCTCTTCACACTGCTAGTCTGGATGCGCTATCCCATTCCCACATCCCTTTATTATTATTTCTTTGTTTTATTAGCATTCAACTGATTAGTACTTCTCAGTTCTTCTTCTCAATGATATACAAAATATATTTTAGAACTATACTGACTTTTCCTCTGTTCATAGCAAAATTTACTTAATATGTAATATAATACATTGTATCTAAATTACAACTCCTTTGTAAACCTCTATTATGCTAAATTTATAGGATTATGACTATAACCACTAACTTTAAAATAATGCAGCGAAATTCAATGATGACAATTACATATATTTGTCTTCATTTTTTGGCTGAATTTTCTCATCTAGCAATCACTAACTCAATGCAAACAATCTCAAAATCTGACTCATGGAGTGTCCTTTAGGGGATTGTTCTTAGGTCTCTTAGGATGCTTATTGAAAATGTGACACAAATTCTATGTTTTTCTTTGAGGTATCAATTCATTTTGTTATGGCAGAAAATAGAGATGTCTTGGCCTTCATGATATCTGGCATATATATGTTAAAATATAATGTACTTAGTAATTTCCATATTTTCTTATAAGTATGTTTCAAACCCTTCTCTTGCACATACTTTGAGCTCAGTTTTTGGTTTTGCAGGCAGAGGGGGATTTAAGGATGTCTACAACACTTGGTAGACATCACCATCCCTTGTCAGGAAGGTGAGCATAGGGAAAAAAGATCAGACCACTTGAGCCAGTTTAGGTGACCTGGGTGTGCTTATTATTTCATGTCCTTCCATTTCTGCCTGGATATAACCATCCCTTGTTTCCACACATACACCCATGGATCTGTATTTAAGCTTTAGGTGTCACTGTCCCTGTATCTGTAGGATATAAAGGCTGGAGTCTATGATGTTCAACATACGAATGGCCCAGTGCCAGTGTTGAAGGAGTCTGCTAGGTCAGTAGAAGGGCCTGCATGCATCAGCCAAATGGTAGAGGTCTAGAGCTTAGATACAGGAGGCTGCAGTTTCAATAAAAAGGGATCTAAAGATTCAATAATGTGAAATCTGTAGTCTCAGGGGTTATGAAGTGAATGATGGGGCAGAGGGGCTAGGCCTCAGTGATGTAGATTTTGAAGTATTGTTAATGTGGAATTTGTTATCTCACTGATTTTGGTTCTATGGAGTCAGTAATTTGGGTTCTCTAGTAATACCAACAGGGTCTGTAGTGATATGCTTTATGTTGTGTCAGTAATATAGACAGCATTTGCCAGTGATGGGCGAGTCTGAGAGTGCCATGAAGGGCACATCATTACTGTCTAAAAAAGTGAATCACAAGTTATGGATCTATACAGAACCATTTGTGATACTGAAATAGGCCCTGATAAAGCCAAAGAGATTAACTGCAGACAGCCATCACTGAATCTGAGGGGCCAAATGAGTGCAAATTATATCCCATCACAGTTGGGATATCATTTGGGATGTAAGATCCTTTACATGAGGAAAGTGATCTTCACCAATCAAGAATGAAGACTCTATCTTACCCATTAGAAAGTATAGATTTACTCAAAATAAGAAATACATTCATAAGTAACTATAAAAAAAAGCATTATAAAGTCAACATCCATTCATGGTTTCTAAAAAAATCATAAACCTAGTAATGAAAGGGAACTTCCTCAATTTTAAGAAAAGGCATCTTCAAAGTACCTATTGCTAACTTTTCTTTTTAAACAAGGTGTAGTAAACGTATTCCTGCAAAATCGTTTCACCAATTCAGCCAAACATAATGGAAAAATATAAAACAAATATGACAACTTGAAGAAGTAGAAAAAAGAAATTGCTGTGGCTAGAGTCCTTGAAACTCAAGAAATGGCTTAGAGGTTATTTCCATTTTCTTCTTCCACCCCCCTCCCACCAACCTACTCCTAAATAACCTGGCTTGGGCACTGGAAAAACTCACAACCAGGAAATGGCAATGCATGCAGACAAAAAGCCTCAAGAAAAGCTTGCTTTCTCTAGAAAAAAGAATAGGAAAGTGTCAACAGATCAAAGAGAGCACTTTTGCAAGTACTCACCCTACTCAGGTGATCACCATAAAAAAAAATATGCTTCCCTTCCTCCCTACCAGGTGTTATGACCAATACTGGAACTGTGGACAGATCCCTAAATTGCATCCCACTTGTAGTAACAAGGAGCTAGATCACCTGTTTTCCACCAACTTAGTGTCTCCTAACATTACAGTCAAGCTTTGACCTCTATAGCTTTCCTGCCTCTCCATTTGGTGGGTAACCTTGAGACTATGGGCAGAGCCTGAATTCCATTTGACTCTGTAGTAATGAAATGACAAGTGACACACCTCCCTCCCCAAGGGAGATATGACCATCGTGATGGTTAATGTTATGCATCAACTTGGCTAGGCTATGGTGCCTAATTTTTGATCAAATACTGGTCTAGATTTTGCTGTGAAGGTATTTTCTGGATGTGATTAGCATTTAAACCAGAAGACTTTAAGTAAAGCAGATTACCCTCTATTATGTGAATGGACCTCATCCAACCTGTTGAAGGCCTTACCCAAGTTGCTGAGGTTTACCAAGGAAGAAGGAATTCTGCCTTCAGACTGCCTTTGGACTTGAGACTACAATATCAACTCCTCCCTAGGCACGCCTGCTCTGCAAATTTCATCTTACCAGCTGCTACAATTGTGTGAGAAAATTGCTTAAAATAAATGTCTCTCTCTCTCTCTCTCTCACACACACACACACACACACACACATACACACACACACACACACACACACATATTAGTTCTATTTCTTTGGAGAACCCTGACTAATACAGCCATGGGTGCTGTGCATGGAGTCCTGACTTGCATTTCTGATCTGCAGTAACTACTTCTTTCCACTGAACATGGGGAAGCTCCGTAGTCCCAGAGCTAGACATGCTATTTGAAGTCATTCAGCAAAAAATTTCCAAAAGCCAAGTGAGTCCAATCCCAAATGTCTCTCAGTTTAGTTGAAAATGTCTCATAGGCTGGTTGAAGGCACATAGAAGTCCTGCAGTTCTGTGAAAGGAAAAGCAATATTCTTCTACAGTGGAGGCCAGCAGTTGATGCATACGCTATGAAAAACTTCCAAGCCAAGTAACTTCTACCCGTGCAGCTTCATGGGTAGTAAAAGAAGATGACTATCTGGATCCCAATCCTGGCTCTTCCATGACCTCGCTGAGTGACCTTAGACAGATTCCTTAACCACTCTGTCAACAGCTTCATCAGTTATAAAATGGGCATAATTTTATTTGCCTCCTAGGACTCTGCAAGGATTAAGAAAGATAATACATGTAAATCAGCTAGCTCAGTCCCTGGCATGGTATATACTCAATAAATATTAGGGTCGTTTATTGTTTTTCTTAATTTCAGTATATCTGACACTTGTATGTGAAAAGAACATAGATTTTAACTACAAGTATCCTTGCAGCCCACCTGCAGTTAGTCTTGAGTTGATCTTTGCTCCAGATCAGAGCCCTCGTCAATTTCTCATTTTCCTTTTAAAAAATCACTCTCATTGGCCAGGTGAGGTGGCTCACGCCTGTAATCCTAGCACTCTGGGAGGCCGAGGTGAGCGGATTGTTTGAGCTCAGGAGTTCGACACCAGCCTGAGCAAGAGCGAGACCCTGTCTCTACTAAAAATAGAAAGAAATTATATGGACAGCTAAAATATATATATAGAGAGAAAAATTAGCCGAGCATGGTGGCCCATGCCTGTAGTCCCAGCTACTCGGGAGGCTAAGGCAGGAGGATTGCTTGGGCCCAGGAGTTTGAGGTTGCTGTGAGCTAGGCTGATGCCACAGCACTCTAGCCCGGGCAACAGAGTGAGACTCTGTCTCAAAAAAAAAAAAAAAGTCACTCTCATCATGCACCCATTAGGTCTGCAGAGTCAGTAGATAGTCATATATTGTATTTTAATTTTCCTGGATTCAAAAGTAGAGTGTTATTCTTAAATTTCATGATTGTGTGAGTAGAAAATTAAATTATGTTAAACACTTGGCACTGTATAATGTTGGCATATAAAGTGTGAGTGTGTGCATGTGTCCTGCTGAAAAAAATTGTCAAAGTCATGAAGATACTCTCCTAAATTATTTTTAGATCATTATTGTATTATCTTTCATATTTAGACCTAGAACCTGCCTGGACTTAATGTGTTTAAGATATGAGAAAAAGGCTTTATAACAACTATTGATATATATATATGATACAGTATATATATGATATATATATGATAAGTATATATATATATATGATACAGTATATATATATGATACAGCCAGCATGAAAACTTAAGACCAGCTTCTCTTCGGCTGTCTCTTTGTTCCCTGTGACACACGCAGGCCACTTCAAAACGATGAGGTGCCACTGAATTCCATCTTCCTTCCTTTCTTTCTGATGCCTGTCTCAAGTTCTCTTTCCCACTCTTCAAGCTAGTTCCCTGGGTAAACAGACATCCTTCTAGTGCAGGAAATTGCTTATTGTCTTTCTGAAGCCTCTTACTCTCTATGAGGCATAGCGTCTCAATCAGTTCCCCAGTCTTTACAAGGCTCTTGGCCAATCTCAGCTATCTAGGTGAAAATTATAGCGGAAAGAGCCACTGCATTCCCTGAGCCCTCTTTCTAATCTTCTGTTTACATAGCCTTGCCAGGGAATGAGAATGAGCTAATGACTGAGGTTGCAGAAGCAACTTGGAGACTTCTCTGAGGGTCTCACGTCTGACCCTATTTTATTTTATTTATTTTTGTCTATGATGCTTCTTTCTTTCTCTGCTTTGGGTCCCATTTATCAGTTCCCGGGACACGAGATAAGTGTCACATGGTGTCTACTTGTCAGTTTTTCCTGAGGCTTTACCTGCTCGTGTGCTTAGAGAAATGAGGAATGCTGGCGCCCCCTGCGGTACAGAATCCCGGGTACCAAAGAGAGCATTGGTGATTCAGAGTGACATTTGGGTGCACATCTTTCAAGGGACGCTCAGTCATCCCTAAAAATAAAAATAAATAACATTGTCACAGCTGAGCTGTTGGAGAGAGTGTTCATTCAATGCAATGAAAGCAGGCTGTGTGTTGTCAAAGACACACATAGTACCTAAAAGTATAGGATTCCATATCTATGCTTTTGGAGGGAAAAAAGTAAGAATAAAAAAAGCAAAGGAAAAAGAACACTTCTGTCTCAAAAGACACAGATGTTTCCCAATTCTGAGGATGTGGATTACAGCCAGTTTATGAAATCCCTTGAAATTAACAGGTTATATTAAAAGCGCTGATGCAGCCTTATCTAAGTGAGCAAGAGCAGCCCCATTATGACCGGAAAAGCCAAACATGAAAACTTCTAAAGCCTGAGACAATGAAAAATTAAGGTCTATGCATAATATCGCAAGTCATTAACTGCTTTGATACTGCTCTAATAGTTAAACTCACATCCAAAAGCCAGTGCCGGAAAAAATATGGAACTTAAATTTATAACATCCAGTACAATTACAAAGAGCAAACTATTCCTGAAAACTAGTGTAATATACAATGTGATGGAGTCATTATACCTAAATATATTTTATCTACGCTTTGAAGGAATGCCTAATATTAGGCTCGAAAAAATTTTAGCAGACTTCCCCCTCAAGTTAGGCAATTTACCCTTATAAAAATTATTTCATGAGCTTTCCCTAAATTTTTTGCCTAAGAGATAACAGATTAATAATAAAATAATATCCCTAAATCTGTTAATTCTTTCATTATGCAACATCAAATAATGCTAATTGTAGCATCAACTGTCAAGGCTACTTTGAAGAGTAATGAACAGTGATGGTCTGGGGTCTATTGCTGAGTCAGATGTACTCCTTTGGAGATCTTTACAGATAAAATAATCTGTCATAAAGGAAATTATTAAATAGGACCTGGGGGAACCCTCAGAGCCTGTTGTGTGTTGATGCATACAAGCCAGCGTATTAGGTTATGGGTGACAAAAGAAAAATCTAGATCAAAGTAGCTTACGCAAAATAGAAAGGATTTATGGACTCTTGTAATGGGAGATTACAGAATTATGGGCTTCAGGGCTGGCTTGACCCGAAAACTCTGTCTCTAGGGTTCTTGGTCTGTCTCTCCATCTCACAGCTTTGCTTGACTCTCTGGCATCATTCCTCAGACAGGCTCCCTCTCTTTGACAGGCCAGAGGACTTTCAGAGCCCCAGGCTCACATCTACCATCTCAGCAACCCTACTGAAAACAGGCATAAAAAGTTGTAATCAGAACTCTCATTGGTCCACCTTGGGTCTCCAGCCCTGCCCTGTGGTCTGGGTTAGGGTTAGGGCATTCTGAATGGACTGGAAACTCTCGTGGCCCAGGCTTTCCATTCCTGTGTCCAGGGAAGGGTGTGTCCAGGTGATTCATTGGCCAAGAGGACCATGTGGGTGAAGGAGGAGGCATTCCTGAAACAGAAAGAGGAGCAACACTTTCAGAAGACACAGAACGGAAATCACAGCTCACACAGCCCTCTCGAGCAGTAGTGCTTTCTGACCCAGAAAGATGGTCATGTGGAAATCATCTACAGAAGCCTAGCAGAGCTGCCCAGACGAGGCCTCAGACACCACCCACTACCCCTTCCTCTTCTGAGCAATGTCTACTCAAAGCAAAACTAGGAAGAGAAGCTTCTCTCTGTCCATTGCAGCTTTGTCAATCTATAGCCTCAATGTGATGCCCTTTTCCTAAAGCAACTCTCCCACACACAGTAGGGACAGGCAGACAGGCTCCCAGAACCAGTTCATACTGCATGATCCCAGCGTGCCCACAGATGATTGATGAGAGCTGAGCCCCAGAATTGAGCTCATCACCCATGTGGTGAAGAACTTGGAATTGGGGGCAACAAGTCAGATTTTCCTGTGTGGCTGAACAATAACCATGGGAATTTGAGAACTTTGTGTGGCTAGGATTTTTATTCAGAAACAGGAAAGGCTGGGGGCTGAGAAATAAACAAAGTTATTTAAAGAGATGTGCTGAAAGATTCAGAGAAAAGTATATAGATACAGTGTGTGTGTATATAGGTATATACACTATATATATAGCATAGGCAGAGGGAAGAGAAAGAGTTCTCAGCATCTTTCTTTCTAGTTCCTGATTCCAACTCTCCTGAAGTCCAGCCACTCTCCAGCCAGCCTGCCATGGAGGGACACTGTAACTGATTTCATAGCCACCTTCTTAATGAGCTGGCTGGAGTTGATGTCTTCCTCTTTCCACCAAGAATCCTGACCACCACAGGGAGTTTTAGGAAATGGTTCAGTGAGCATGGAGGCTGTTTCTTTGGCACAGGACTCTGACACAACACAACACAGCACTGACAAAGCTCACTCAGTCCCAAGGATGCTGAGCTGTTGCATGAAGCTCTTGAACATCAAGCTATGGCACCAGAGAAACACATCAGACTAGAAGAATTTAAGTGATGTTTTGCCTGCAGAAAATGTAGGGTATAGCCTTGAGTTGGTCCCTCACAGCAGCTGGGATGTGTGTTTGGCCACTCCATTGCACTAAAGAGGCTTATATAACCTGGAGCTGGCAGGACAGTCCTGGTTTAAAATATTCTGCTAACCTCAGGCTAGCTATTGTCACAATAATCCCTTAAGAATTACTCAGGGTTACACAGCTAAGACTGTCTCCCATATTCACTCTTTTCAGTGGTCTAGTAAAGAGATTTTAACATATGTGTCACAGGGTCAAGAGAACAATTATTTTTCATCTGAATTCATAAAGTCCCACCATTGCTAACATCAAGCACCATAGTATTAATTCCATGTAGTGTGAATATATAGAAAGAAATAGTTCTACACATTTTTCTAATTATATGACCTTGAGAAAGTTACTTGAACTCTCTGGGCATCAGTGTGCATCTTGGTAAAAAATATTCAGTATGCATCACTTCATAGGGTTATTGTAAAAATTAATGCTATGCCCCTTCAAATGTTTGTCCCTCCAAACCTCACATTGAAATTTAATTGCTATTGTAACAGTATAAAAAGTCAGACCTTGAAGAGGCAATTAGCACTCATGAATAAATTAATACTATTATCAAGAGAGTGGGTTCATTATAAAAGGGCAAGTTCAGCCTCCTTCTCTCTCTCTCTCTCATTCTCCTCCCGCCTATACCACTCTTCTGCCCTCCACCATTGGATGATCTAGTGAGAAAGTCTCTGCCAGATGTCAGCCCCTTGATCTTGGACTTCCCAGCCTCCAGAACCATGAGAAAATAATTTCTGTTCACTGTAAATTATCCAGTCTGTGATATTTTGTTACAGTAGCACAAAATAGACTAAGACAATTAAACTTGGCAATATAAAGTGCTTTGTACAATGCCTACCACATTGTTGGTGCCGAATAAATATCACCTCTTATTATTATTACTGAAAGTACAGTGCTGCCTCCACTGACTTAATTTCAGAGGCAGATAAACTCTCCCAGTACAAAATTATTTCACCACTCTAGCCATTAGAGATTTATCACTTTGGGTTGACAAATAATCTCTGTGACAATGCAGAAAATTCTAGTAGGAAACACGAAATATCACATTCAAGCCTTCCATAAGATAGTTTTCAAAGTAGATTAGTTCCTTCCAGTGGGTTTTAATGCAAGGAAGGGTGAGATAAATCACAAGACTCTTGGGAGTGTTGCAGATTTGTTTGGGTGATGTGGAGGTGAAGGGGGGCTGAGAAGAAAAAGTCTTAAGGGAGAATCTGCTGACATGACAATGATCCTTAATTCTCAGTCTTCACCAGGCAGAGGGACTGGTCTCAGGAAGACTCCAGATTCTCAAAACTCCAAAATTTAGGAGCAGGTGTCTCCATTTCAAAAAATATGGATTTTTTTTCTGTCATTTGGTAGTCATTTTCGAAAAGGACAACTGTCTTTATGTGAGCAAAGAAGGTGTCCCACCCTGAGCCCTGCATAGGAACCTCACTCACTCCCAGGCATCATCTTCAGTTTAAACTTTCCAGGGAGTTCCCCTAAAATCTCCTTTAAGGTGGGAATAAAAACAAAGGCCTTGGTCTTCAGGGAAGTACAAGCCCAGGACTGGCTCTTTGAAGATGAATATCTTAGCAACTGATGATTGATGTAGCCTCAGACTTCTCTCTCCCGGCCTGTGTTCTCATTTATAAAATGAGTCCCATTGACAGCTTGATGCTAGCTCTAGTAATCTGAAGTTTAGAGTCCCTCAGATTTGGTTGAACAAGCATATCTATACTTCATTAATAATACAAGATCTAAGAGCATCTATATCAGTTAGACAATTAACTAATTTACAATTCCCTAGGACAACACAATAATAATCAAGGTGATTGAGCATAATGTTTCTGGCATCATCTTCCTCTTGGGAGAGCTCTTGCTTTTAATTGCCTTGTAAAGATTGTATGAATTATTAACTCATGTATTCTAAAGTCCATGTGTGAAATGCAAGGAGCAGTGAACAAGTTGCTTTTTCTAATATTAATACTCTAATAGTCCTTAATGAATGCTAGAAAGGCTTTAATCACAATAATAGTACACTGTAATTTATTCAATTGTTTATATTCATTTCAACCTGAATTTTTCCTTACCACAGCACTAGCTTAAGCTCTCATAAACACTTTTGTAAATTAAAATATAATTCCAATACCATAAGATGCATATCTGAATTATATTTAAATTCATTCGGATATCCAGTTGTCTCAGCACTATTGATTGAAAAGACTATTCTCTCCTGAGTGAATGCACCCTCGTAAAGTTTACAATTCAGTGGTACTTAGGAGACTCACAAAATATGCAACCGCCACCTCTAATTTCATAACAACCTCATCACTCTCTAGAAAAAACTCAGAACCCATTATGAGTCAAATTCACATTCTTCCCTCCTCTAACTACTGACAGTTATAACTCTGCTTTCTGTATCTATGGATTTGCCTATTTTTGACATTTCGTATAAATTTCATACATTTATGTAATCATACAAAGTCATACAATGTGTGACATTTTGGGTCTGACTTCTTTCCTTTAGCATATTTTCAAGGTTTATGCATGTTGTAGCTAAATATTAATACTATTCTATCATGTGTGTGTATATATATACCACATTTTGCTTATCCCTTCATCCATGAATGGACACTTGGGTTGCATCCATGTTTTAGCTACTGTGAATAACACTTTTGTGAACATGGGGACAAATATTTCTTTGAGACTCTACTTTCAGTTCTTTGAAGGAACACATGGAACCATATGTGTTAGAGTCAGTACTGTGTATCCAGACAGCTCCTGAAAAGGACACACTGTGGTTCAACTGTTGGTCCAGAGACTCAGAATGCTCTGAGGAAGATAAAGAGTCCACAAGGACCACTAGTTCTGTCAGCACAGTGTTCCAGGGACAACTCAGAGGGCAGAATCCTTAATAAGGAATATGGATCACCAGAGTCATGAATAGGACGCACCTACGGGAGAGTGTGTAGAACAAGAGGCTTGGCATGGGTCCCACCTGAGGAAATCTTTGCTGCAGAATCCAGTCACACAGGATCACTGAGGTAGCCAATTAGAAGATAGCAAATTTTCTCTCAGAGCTTCTGGTCATCCATGAGGAGAAAAAAAAATGCACAAATTGGGACTGAGGAGCTTCTGTGGGGTGAGTGGCCAGAGTCTTGTTATTTCAACAGGATTTCGTAATGCCTGACACCCTCCTCACTCCCTATATGTGGTATTTATCTTTTAGGATTCCATATTCCATTTCTTCATTAATTGTGTGTGTATATATATAAAATTGATTTTTGTATTCTTTGCCCTTTTAAACTCACATGTACATTACATTTCTATATACATAGCCATTCTATCTCAGAATAAGAGTTTTTATTATTAATATTTAGGTTTCTTATTTCTTTTTATTTCCTATTAACACTAGCTTTAAATATCCAGTGTAACCTTGAGTAAAAGAGACAAGAGCAGACATCCTTGATTTTCCCCCAGTCTTAGGGAGAACGTCATCAGTCTTTCCCCATAAAGGACGAAGTTAGCTGCAGAGTTTTCTTTCATGTTCTGTGTCAACTTAATGAAGTTTCTTTTATTCCTAGTTGATAAGAATGTCTATAATGAACAGGCATCAAATTTTGTTACATTCTTCCTTACCTTTGTCAATATGCTGAACTCAATATTCTAAGGATTTTTGAATCTATGTTTGTGAAGGAATTTGGTCTCCTTTTTCATTTTAATAATGTTTGTTCTAGCTGTCATCAGGGTAATTTCTCAAATTATAAAATGAATTGAAAAGTGTACCCCTTCTTTGCTTTTCTGAACAAAATTGTATAAAGTTGGTAATATTTATTACTTAAATATTTGAATTCACCACTGATGTCATCTGGGCATGGAGTTTCTTAATGGGAAAATTTTAAATTATAAATCCAATTTATTTAATGATATAGAGCTCTTCATATTTCTAAGTTCCTTGTGAATAAATATTTGTATTGGTTTCTTTTGATAATTTTTCCCTTTCATTGAGGTCATCAAAATTGTTGCCATCAAATTGTTCATATTATTCCCTTACTATCCATGTAATGTCTATGAGATCTAAATCATGTTGTCTCTTTCACTTCTGCTATTGGTAATTTATCTCCTCTCTGTTTTACCATTTAAGCACAAGTTTTAGTAATTTTATTGACCTTTTCAAAAAATCAAATATTGGTGTATTGATTTCCTCTTTTGGTTAGATGTTTTCTATCTTATTAACTTTCACTCTTTATTATTAATATTTCTTTATTTCTTACTTAATTCAGGTTTAATTTCCTCTTTATTTTCCAGCTTCTTAAGGTTCACATGTAGATAATTGATTATGTGCATTTCTTCATATTTATATACAAAGCTGTAAATTTTTTATAGGCACTACTTTGCATCACTCCGTATTACTTGTCGTATTTTTATTTTTATTCAGTTCAAAATATTTTATAATATTCCATGAGGTTTATCATTTGATCTGTGTGTTAATATGAAGTATGTTGTTTTAATTTCTAATATTTGTAAATTTCCCAGATTTTTTTTGTTAATGATTTCTGTTTTAATTAAGAACATACTTGGTATGCTTTCACTTTTTAAAATGTATTAACCCTTGTTTTATGGGCCCAGCATATATGGTCTGCCTTGTGAATACTTTCAATTCTTTTCCAAAGAGCTGAGTTTTTGGATATAATTTCCTGCAGTAAGAGGAACTCGATTTACCTTTTATTTTTAGTACAGGTTAATGTTTTCATTATCTCAATTCACCAGTTAGTCCATCTAGTTAATTTTTAAATGTCATATCCTATAATTTTCAGTTCTAGAGTTTTCAATAGCTTTTATAATTTTTATTTCTGTGCAGAGCATGTTGCATTGCTCTTATTCTTATTCATAAGAATCATTGTAACAGTTACTTTATAATTCTTGATTGGTATTTTCAACATCTGGCTCATCTTGTGGTTGCTATAGCTTAATTTTACTTTTTCTAGACAATGTGTTTCCTTTTTTTGGTTTTCCACATGCCCATTAATTTATAAAGATTAAGCTATGGAGATGCTGTATTTTGTTATTTACCAACACACAGGTGAAGAAACAAAACATTACAACCACTCATTATAATCAGAATTTGATGGCATGGAGAAAGTTGTGGTGGGGAATGTAGTTGGTGACCTTAACCAGACTGCTGACCTTGAGGAAAAGGTAACCACTTAGTAGGCTATGGCTAAGTGTGAGAATCATAAAGTCTTGGAAGGCTGGAATTTAAGTAGGCCAATTTGCAATGACCAGACACGAAAGAGAGGCATATATAGTTCATAAAACACATCTGTACCATGTACTAGTTATTTCACCGTTTGGTTTCCCTAAAGGTTGGCACATTGGAGTTCAAGCTATTTAGTCCTCTGGTCAGAGGAGGCAAGGATGCACCTACATGTGAAGCTTTTGGGCATCATTTGTTATTAGAATTTCATTGAATACCTCTTATTCCAGCCTATCCGAAAAGACAAAAGAAGAAGGAGCCTTGATGACAAGCAGAGAGAGAGAGAGATACTAGAGGGGGAGCAGGAAACAGTGACATGGGGAAAGGAACAAAGTGAGACAGTAGGAGGCATGAAGGGAATTACAAAACAGAGCATAGGACTTTAGGACAAGGAGGCAGTTGGACCCTCAAGTTGAGCCTGAGCTTGATCTCTTATGTACCATTTGGATTTGATAATGGATTGCTGCTTCTCATACCCAAGCTCATGGCTCATCCAACACCCAGTTCATGATGGCAATCTCAGAGTGCAGGATTACCTGATGTCCCATAGTTAGGTGTTCAGTCTTTACAAAGGCCCCGTACCAAGCCTATTCAAAAGAACAGTTACCTACAGAAGAGAGCATAGATTTGTCCCAAAATTTTAGAGGTCTGTGAGTGTTTTTCCTTTTGGTGTTTGTCAGATGCTCCACGAAACATCTCTATTTGCCATGGGACAGTTTGAATGTCACTGGGTCTGCTGGCTCATAAGCCCCACGTGCTAGATGAGCTCATTCTGCAGTCTGAATCTGCTTTCCTTGTTCTGGTCCCCATTTGAAACCTACAGATGACTCTGTAAATGGGTCAAATTCACACACTAAAATGTGGTATGTGTTCCTTCCACAATCTAAAAAAGCCTACCGAACTGTTATAAACTGAACGTTTATGTCCCCCCAAATTCATGTGTTGGAATCCTAACCCCTCAATGTGGTGATATTTGGACATGGGGACTTTCTGGAGGTAATTAGGGCACGAGGCCTTCTTGATATTAATGCTGTTATAAAAAGAGACACCAGAGAGCTTGCTCTCCTTGTCATGTGTGTTCCCATGACAAAAAAGTCATATGAACACACAGTGAGATGGCACCTGCCTACAAGCCAAAGTGAAGAGGCCTCAGAAGGAAAACTGCCTTGCTGGCCCCTTGATCTTGGATTTCCCAGCCTCCAGAGTGTGAGGAATAATTTTTGTTGTTGTTCAAGCCACCCAGTCTATTGTATTTTGTTATGGTAGCCCAAGTCAACTAAAACACAAGCATTGTGGGGGTCCTTTTGTGTGTGTGTGTGTGTGTGTGTGGTAGATACTGAGAGACACAACTTATCTTTCATCTTGGAGGGATAATGTCATGTCATGGTTTCACGGGGGTGGGAAACTGAGGCCCGAGGCTCCTGCTAGCCCTCCCTAAGGAGGTTTTCAGTCCACAAGCAGCGTCCAGGCTTTAATTTGAACCCTAGGCTCCCATACTCACCTCCATGGCATGGGTCCACACGGCTTCCTTGCTCCTCTTCCCATCTCTCACACCTTTTCCCAAACTGATCACAGGAAGTGACCACCTGTTCGCCCAGCAGCCCAGGAGAGAGTCTGGCCGGTCGAGCACCAGGTGAGTGCCCGCTGGGCCTCCTCCCTCTACAAAAGTGCCCCGCCTTTGCCCAGGGCCAGTGGAATATTCCTCCAGTTCCAGGAATCCTGGGAATCCTCGGGTGACAGAGCTGAGGGCTCCAATAGGCCTCGTGGGCCTCCCGGCGGGCGCCACTGTTCTGGTCAGGGAAAGAAGGAGGGAAATTAGCGAAATACCGAATAGAAAACTGAAGAAGGACTGAAAGACACAAAGACCCAGGGGAAGAGACAGAGACAGAAGGAGCTGGAGGTAAGTAAGAAGAGAACACAGAGATGCAGAGACGTAGAGACACCCAGAGACGCCGAGACTCAGAGACTGAGGGGTCGCAGTTAGAGACATAGAGACACCAGAGCAAAAAAGATGGGCAGTCCAGAGCAGGCCGCTCTACACCCGCGCTCGACCTTACACTGAAATTGTCAGCTAGTACCGCCTCCTCTGGCAATCTAGCCAATGGTGGCGCGTCAAGGCGGCCACGGCCTTGTCCTCAGCCAACCAGGATTCAGAGGCTTCTCGAGGCCACGCCCATATTCACACTCCGTTAGTCCTGGGCTGTAATCTTCATGGCTCAGCCCTCAGGCTCAGCCCTCAGACTCTGGCCACGCATGTGGGGTCAACCCGGACTTTTGCGGATCTGAACACATACTGATCAGCCTGAGCTTTGTCTTTGCAACCCCATTCCCTGGCGCCACGAGGATGTCCGTGGCTCATGCTTCCGTTTTTCCAGAGGACGCCGAACCCTTTGACTGAATACAGAAACGCCCATGAACACTTCCTACTCCTGAAAGGCCTTCCTCTTTAGGATCCGAGTCCTATAGGCTGACCAGACTGTGCGCGGCACTCCGATTGGAAGGAGCGGCTGCCCATCAAGCATTTATTCCTCCCCTCTCTACTCCACCCTACCCCACCCCTGCTTTTCTCGGTGCATAAGGGAGGGGGAAGTTGCCTCAATTCTGGCGGGGCACGTTTGTTGGTCCTGCCCAGGTATCCATTAAGACTTGGGCTGCAAGTGTCTTCAAGTGAAGAGAATAGGCTCAAGCCTTCGATTGGGTCTGGGGAGATGTCAGTCAAGGGATGGGCGGGTACAAACGCAATACAACGCACAGTACTGGCCGAGGTACGACACGGGGAGGGACGGGACAGCTGGGAGAGCCGGCTTCTCTCGATTGGGCCAGAAGGGAGGCGGCCCCGCCTCCTAAGCTCCAGGATTGGCTAAAGCGAGCCGCGCCCCCCTCACGCCAACAGCCGTCGGTACAGGCAATGGGCCTCGCTCGCCCCTCTTGGCAGCTGTAGCCAGTTCCGCGGAAAGGCGTGCAGAGGGGGCTCAATGGGCTCCCGACCAGATCCGTCGTAGACCCGGGAGTGGCGCGCGCCATCTCAACTGTGAGGGAACACCCGTAGGCGGCGGGAGAGGGGCGCCGCGGAGAGCGAATAAAGCTCCGCAACCGGAAGTGTCTTCTGGGAGGTGTCGCACCCGGAAGTGTGGCAAATCCCCAGCCGCACCCGGAAGTGTGATGCTACCGCCGCTACGGGGAAGTAATGGTATCCGGCCAATTGAGATACGGGGTTAAAACAGGTGTTCATGTATCTTCTTTTCTTGAGCCCGATAGAGTCTCCTTTTCGGGAAGTGTTGGAGGGTGCAAGAATTTGTTCATGTTTTTGAATGACTCATCTTGTTGAAAACCGTGGGGAAACGAGCAGTAGGAGTGTGTCCGAGGGGGCCTGACTCTAAAGGCTTTTAAGAAGTTTCTTTTGCTACTCGTCACCCTCGATTCCCCTCTCCCTCAGGGATGTGCAGATGGAGGCCGGAGGAGACACTGCTGCCCCAGCCCCCGGGGACGCGGAGGACTTGGAGGATATGCGGATCCCCAGTGAGGAGACTGAAGACCATGAAGGGGTTCACGCCGGCCAGCAGGATCCCGAAGACGGGGGCCTGGAGGAAACAGGTATGATCTACCCTCTCCGGGCCTTGGAAGGAATCCCTAAGGGTTGTCACTGTTGGGGCTGGGAGTGGGGTGGGGTGGGGTGGGGGGAAAGGTCAGTGGGAGACCAGTAAGGGATCTTTTGGGGTTCAGTGGGAAGTTGCTTAAACCATAGCCAGGTCAGTATGAGGTCACTGTGGACTCGTGTCGTTTAAATCACTGAGGAATGAAAAGGAAGTCATTGGGTGTCAACAGATGTTCACTGGGGATTTAGTGTGAGTTTAGGTCATTGAAGAATCAAAAGGGGCTGTTGGTGTCAAAGAGGGTCATTAGGGATTTAGGATGGTTAGGTCAATGAATGAGCTAAAGAAAGTCAATAGGGTCAAAGGGGACTATTTAGAAGTTAATGTCTCTCAGGATACGGTGTTATTTAAGTCACTGAGGTGGGAAAGGGGATCGGTGGGGTTCAGTAGGTACTCACAGTATTTATATCAGTGGTAGGTTGTCAGGGAGTCTTTATGGAACCAAATGTGAGTGGATGTTAATGGTGATGGGGCAAGCATAAGTGAAATTATCTGAAGAGTCAGGGGATCAGTAGGAGAGTTTTTGAAGACTCAGATGTTAGTGGATGTGTAACGGTGTTCACTGGGGGAATCAGTGAAAGTCACTGAGAAAAGAGGTTATTGGGAAGGATCATTGGACATAACTGAGAATAAATGGGGAGATCTTTGAGAACTTGGGAATTATTGGCAGGTAATGGCAGTTATTGGGAGGAGGTGATTGGTATTTGAGGACATGGAGTGTCAGTGAATGTCAGTGAGAAAATGAGAGAATGGGCAGTCATTGAGATTTTACAGGAAAATTATAAAAACATAGGTTGCAAATGGATAATAATGATGGTCACTGGGGAGGGCAGTGGATGTTATTAAAGTCTGTGTGTTAATCGCTATTATGGTGATTATTGTGGGGAGGGGAGAGGATATCAATGAGAATAAAGAGGTTGTGGGAGTCAGTGGATGTCACAGGGGGGTCCTAGGGCAGTCATTGGTCATTGAGGGGTAGGGGAGACACTTGGAAGTCTTTGTCAGCATGTAGGGGTCACTGGGGGACTGGTAGAGATTTGGTGGGTCCTTGGGGACATGGAGTTAGTAGGGGTTACATAGGCAGATGACCCACCAGGGGCTCCCTTTCAGGATCCAAGGCCAAGGACCAGCCACCCAGCCTGTCACCACTGCCCCAGTCAGAGGCCCCATCAAGCACCTGTGAACTCTGGGGTCCTGAAGCCCCGGAGAATAGTCCCATGGGTAGCCCTGAGAGTGGCTCTGGAGGCCAGGGAGGGGATCCCAGCGATGAGGACTGGCGCAGCCAGCGGAAGCATGTGTTTGTGCTGAGTGAGGCTGGCAAGCCCATCTACTCACGGTACGGTAGTGTGGAGGCGCTGTCAGCTACCATGGGTGTGATGACAGCCCTGGTGTCCTTCGTGCAGAGTGCAGGAGATGCCATCCGCGCCATCTACGCTGGTGAGCAAACAGGCGGGAGGCAGAATGGGGGACAGTGACTGGGAACATGGCTGGCTGGCTGGAGGTTTATCTAAGGAGCCATGGGTAGATCTGTCTGTCTGTCTGTCTGTCTCAAGCACTATCCAGCCAGCCAAGGGTGAGTGGGCGTGTGTGGATGGGATGGCCAGCCAGGGGTCTGTTGCGGGGGGAGGGTCCATCTCTCTGGGTTCTGAATTATTGACTCCCTGGCATCTAAGTGATGGGCTGGCTACTTCCCTGTTGCCTGAGAGCATGACCGAGGGGGCTGTGTGGCTGAATTGGGTGTCGTTCTGTTGTGTCAGTCCTTGCTCCATGTCTCCCCACCCGTGCTCTGTGCTGTGTGTCTAACCTACCCAATCCCTTGGCTATCCCACCATGTCTCTACACATGTCTAAACTCCCCCAGCTTGTCTTTACCCCAGTCCGGGTGCCCACAGAGTGACTGTGTGGACTCGAGACAGGTGTGTGTGTGTGCTGGGGGGAGGGCAGAAGAGCCCTGCCTGTCCCCCTCTGGTCACTCCTGATCCATCTCTACCCAACCCTGGTCCACCCCTTCCCTCCCCCAGAGGACCACAAGCTGGTGTTCCTACAGCAGGGCCCACTGCTGCTGGTGGCCGTGTCACGGACTCCTCAGTCAGCAGCCCAGCTGCGAGGGGAGCTGCTAGCTGTGCACGCACAGATCGTGAGCACGCTGACACGGGCGAGTGTCGCCCGCATCTTCGCACACAAGCAGAACTACGACCTCCGCCGCCTGCTGGCTGGCTCAGAGCGCACACTGGACCGACTTCTGGACAGTGTGGAGCAAGATCCAGGTGCCCTGCTCCTAGGCGCCGTGCGCTGCGTGCCCCTCGCCCGCCCGATGCGGGACGCACTGGGTGCACTGCTGCGACGTTGCACAGCACCCGGCCTGGCACTGTCGGTGCTGGCAGTTGGCGGTCGACTGATAACAGCAGCCCAGGAGCGGAATGTGCTGGCTGAGTGCCGGCTGGACCCGGCTGACCTGCAGTTGCTGCTCGACTGGGTGGGTGCACCGGCCTTTGCAGCAGGTGAGGCATGGGCACCCGTGTGCCTGCCCCGCTTCAACCCTGATGGTTTCTTCTATGCCTATGTGGCCCGCCTGGATGCCATGCCTGTCTGTCTGCTGCTGCTGGGCACCCAACGTGAAGCCTTCCATGCCATGGCCGCCTGTCGGCGCCTGGTTGAGGATGGGATGCGTGCCCTCGGTGCCATGCGTGCCCTTGGGGAGGCTGCCAGCTTCTCTAATGCCCCATCAGCCAACGCCCCTGCATACAGCGTGCAGGCTGTGGGGGCACCCGGCCTCCGGCACTTCCTCTATAAGCCACTGGACATCCCTGACCACCACCGCCAGCTGCCCCAGTTTACCAGGTAGGCCCTGACCCTTTGGGCAACTGGCTAGGTGGAAAGACTTGTCTAACCAAGAAGTTCAGCATCTCATAGACAAGACTCAGGAAAGACAGCCAGCCATGCTCTAGAAAGAGGGAACAGAACAAGTCTCTGTCTGATGATGGAGGCCCAACCACAGACCTAAAACTATCCCCCTATTCTAGTGGAGAGAAGGGCCCAGTACTCAGGGAGTCCCCTAGTTTGATGGGGGAAGCTTGGCCTCCAATCACCGAGAATTCTCAAATCTAGTGGGAGAGGCTCAGCTCCCCACTTGAAATCCCTAGAATGAGAGAGGAGATGGGGCAGCCGAGAAAGCCCTGGACTAACCGTGCCTTCCCCCTCCCTCCATTCCATCATGGCAGCCCTGAGCTTGAGGCCCCTTACAGCAGAGAGGAGGAGCGACAGCGGCTGTCGGACCTTTACCACCGCCTGCACGCCCGCCTCCACAGCGCTTCCCGACCCCTGCGCCTCATTTACCACGTGGCTGAGAAGGAGACGCTCCTGGCCTGGGTGAGTTGGGCAGGGCTCTGAGTGAGTTAATTCCCCACTTCAAGCCTCCCTTCCCTACACTGTGTCCCTTCCAGACATGGCGCCTCCATCAAGCACACAAGGCTTCTACCTGGGCTATGCCTGGCCTGCAACACTGTCCCTCCCATTACACACGTGTCTTTGAAACCCAGGATGACTAGCCACAGTGTCTGCCACCCTACACTAACCTCAACGTTAGCAACCCATCCAGTGTCTGACTTTCAAGAGGCCCCATTAACAGCCATCTCTGTGCCTGCTGATTCACGATCAGCCCCTCCCGTGTGTCTGGACGTACCCCATTAGCCACCAGCTCATTTTGACTCCACGAGTCGCCAGCACTCTCCCAATGCTATGGGCTTGGTCCCATGCTATGCCCTCTACCTGGGGTCTCCTCTCCTGGGGTCTCCACTGGGTTCCAGCTCTCACTTCTTATGAGTTTGTTAAAGGTCAGCTACGCAGCAGGGCCAGTGAAGGTAACCTCAGGCCCTGCCAGTTAGCACATATTTATTAAATAATTTAGTGTTGTCTGTTGTGTATCAGGTGTTGATCCAGGCTGAGGATTATATTTAAAAAATTTTTTTAACTTTCATTTTCAAGTAATTTTGGATTTCAAAAGAAGTTGCAAAAATAGTATAAATAATTACTAGGCAGAGGTCCTTCAGCTAGTTTCTCCAAAAGTTAACATCTTACATAACCACTTAACAAACTCGAGAAGTTAACATTGGTACAATAACATCTAATGCACAGATTTCATGCAGATGCCACCGATTGGCCCACTCATTGCTGTCACTGGTCCAGAATCCAGTCTAGGATCCCATGTTGGATTGATTTATTGTGTCTCCCTAGTCTTGTTCATTGCAGAACAGTTTCTCACTCTTTTTTGTCTTCCATGATCTTGGCACTTTTGTAGAGTACCAGCCAGGTAGCTTGTAGAATGACGCTCAACTTGGGTCTTTCTAATGTCGTATTATGAGTAAATTGAGGCCATGCATTTTTGGCAGGAGTACCCAGAGTGACACTGTGCCCATCCTTGTATCATATCGGGGGACACAAGATGTCAGTCTTTCCCACTGTTGATGCTGTCACCTTTAATCATGTAGTTACAGTGGCGTCCTCCACATTTCTCCAGTATAAAGATAGCATTTTCCCCTTTTTAATTAGTAATATCTGTGGTGATTATGTCAATGTCCTGATTTTAATTATACTTTTACCCACAAACTTGCCAGGTGGTGATTTTTCTAACTCCATCATTCTTTCTACCTTTATTGGTTGAGATTTTATTGTAAGGAAGAACTTTTCTTTCTCCCATTGTTGAATTTTTAATTTTATATCAGTATGGTCTCATGGGTTTTTCTTTAATTCAGTGGGCTAAATCCTTTTCTAGCATTTATTTTGATGCTCACATTGTCTCTAATTTAGCCAAGCTGGTCCCTGTGTCTCCTTGCCACATCCTTCTCACTGTATGAGCACATCTTGACATTCTCTGCAGCTTCCCTGGACATAGTCATTTTTCCAAGGATGCCTTGTACCTTTTAGCGGAGACTGGTGTTCAAAGCCAAGATACGGTAGGCCCAGGATTTTACGTCAGGTGGTTAGGGGAGGCCTCCCTGAGGAAATGGCATCTAAGTGGAGAGGGGAGGTGGGGCACCATGTGAGTATCTGGAGGAAGGTACACCTGGCAGAGGGAAAGGACTGCAGAGGCCATGAGATGGGACTGAGCCTGGCTGTACCTGAGGAACAGCAAAGAAAGGCTAGAGTGTCTGGGACAGAGAGTGAAAAGGAGAGCAATGGGACATGGCACAGAGAAGGTGTTGGTGACCTGGTGAGGTCGTGTCTCTCAGGCTGGTGTGAAGATTCAGTTGAGTTCCTCTTTATAGTATGCTCAGGCTGTAGATGAAAGCATAGGTGTGTGAAGCTTAGAGCAGGATCTTGTATACAACAGTTACGGAATGTTAAATATCGTTGTTATTGTTATCCCCAGTCCACAGATGAGCAAACTGAGATCCAGAGGGTATACACACACACACACACACACACACACACACACACAGCCAGCATCATCCAGTCAAAGCCACTAGGTCCATCTGACCCCTCAGCCCAACAGAGAATCCCTGGCCCACCCATGACACAATAATAAAAGCTTACCTCCCTCAGCCCAGTGTCCAAGTAGCAGCAGGTGGGACTTGCTGCCAGGTACATCTTCCAAGCTGCAGGAGGCAGACATGGGGCTGGGTTGGGAAAGACAGGATTGTCCATGGCCAGCACCCGCCCATCTGACTCTGCCTCTTCCCAATTCCCCAGGTGACCTCCAAATTCGAGCTCTATACCTGCCTCAGCCCCCTGGTGACCAAGGCAGGTGCGATCTTGGTAGTGACCAAACTCCTGCGCTGGGTGAGGAAAGAGGAGGACCGGCTTTTCATTCGTTACCCACCCAAGTACTCCACACCACCAGCCACCTCTGCGGACCAAGCTCCCCATAATGGCTTGTTCACTGGACTCTGAGAAACAGAGCTCCCAGACCAGGCAGTGCTTGGAGCAACCACCTTTGGTTTTTACCTTCTGTCTCCACCCTGGAAATGTGGGTAGGGGTATGTCTGTGGCTGGTCATTGTCTCCCTGAGCAATGGGCAGGATCAGAGGGCCTGCCGACAACAGAGAGATGGGTGGCAGCAGCCAGGTGAGCAGGCTGCTCTCCCAGCCGCCTCATGCACCTCCACCTCTGGGCAAATCCTTAGGCCTCCCTCTCCCTTCCCTCTGCCTCACCTCCGCCATTTGGATGGTGTCCAGCCTCTGTCAGGGGCTGTGCCCTGCAAACATGCTTCAGGGGTCTGCCTCCTCGATGGAACCTCAGCCCTGAGTGTCCAAGGCTGGCCTGGGGCTCTGGTGTGGCCCATTAGGGTTGTAGAATGGGAACGCAGGGCCAGCCTATGCCTGGAACTGGCCTGAGAGTATTTTAAAGAAAAAACTATTCATAAAAGGCCTAAAACCAACCCTTAAGAGGCTCTTCCTTCCTTTGCCCTTCGTGTACTTCTGTTAATCTTTACCCTAACAAAAATGACCCCCATCAATGCTGGCTGCTGCTAAGATCAGTAAGGAGGTGGCCTCGTGTCCACCTGTGTAACCCAGGGTGTACCGCACGTGACTTCTCCACGCAGGGGCTGCAATCCAGCATTGTTATGTCGGAGGTGCCCTTAGCTTCTAAGGCTCATTTTACTCATCCCTAAAACGGAGATAACTAATCTTCTCCCGTAGACTCTTCAATGAAGATTTGTAAACAAAAAGGGACTTGAACTCTTGTGTACCACCACACAGCACACGCACATTGGTCCCAGACCTACAACACGCACAACACGAGCAACCTAAAGCCGGAGAGACCACCCTAGAGTTTTGTCCGTGTGAGCACAGCACACATACCCTGACTGGCCAATACCCTGGCTCTGCCCTTGTTTGTCTAAATTGGAGTCGCGGCCTCATGGTTGTACGCATGCGCGTGGTCCATCAGGGTCGCAGGGTGTTCTGCGCTTGCCCAGCACGGATCCCTGACTCTTACAATGCGGTCAACTGATGGCGCGAGCGTGGTCTGCACGCATGCGTACTGTAGGGCCTTCTACCCTCACGTGTGGTTTCTTTTAGCCAATCATCGTGTGAGGCGCACGCGCAAGCCCCACGTTGGAAAATGGCGGGGAAGTTGGAGCCTTTGAACGTGGAGTCGCCAGAAGCCGCCGAGGAGGCTGAAGGTAGTAAGGGCTAGCGGGCTGCAATTCTCTCCGGACCAGGGCAGAAAGGGTAGAAAGGTGGAAGGATTCCTACTAGTACAATTATGAAACAATGATAGCAGTAGGTTTTTTTCTTTTTTAAGTGAAATTTTAAGCCTTTTGTAACTTTTAACCGTTCAACAGTGGAGATAAATAACATGCACATTCTCATCACTTAGATTAACTCCTGTCAACTTTATTGAATATATTGCTTATTTTAAAGTAAACAATAAATAGTTCAGTGTGTATCTCTTAAACAAAAGAGGGGAGGGATGTTCTTCACAAAAATCACCCTGCTGCAGTCACCCCTAAGAAAATTAGCAGTAATTCCCCGATATCATTTCACAGCCGGCCCACATCACACTTTGCATGGACTCTAAAATCGCCTAATCGAAAATGGCCTCCCCCAAGACAGTTTCTTTTCTCCAGGATATTGACTTGAATAATGACACCTCAACCCCCGAGGGTGGGGGTTTGGCCTAGAAAGAGCCTACTGGAAGTTGCAGTTCAGCCAAAAGAAAAAAAAAAAAAAAGAAATCTCCCAAGGCAATAATCCTCTGGTACGCCACTAGCATTTTTTCATTATAGAACTTTCCAAAATGTACCAAAGTAGAGAAAATAGCATGATGAATGTGTGGGTACCCATCACTCTGGTTCAACAGTTGTCGGCTTTTTGCCCTCCTTTTATCTGACTCCTCTTTCTGCACACTTTTAAACTGCTATATTAATAAACATTACATCCTGCCAGACCTTCCCATGCAGACATCCAGAAAGTGATTACTGTTTATTGTCTGTCCTAGGATATAAGCTCCATGAGAACAGAGACTATTTACCTCTGTTTCCCCAGCACCTAAAACAGTGCCTGCTTGGCGTATAATAAATAGGTGCTCAGTAATTTTTTAATGTGTGAATAATGAGGTAACTTTAAAACAGAGGACTCTTAGATTAGAGCCAGCCGGTGCATTCAACAAAGGACAGATGGAAATAAGACAAATGCAAATAGATCCCATTTATTTAGCATATAATATAGCTGCCACTGTGATTTAAAAAAAAAACTACTTTTAGTATCAACCTTTCAAATTCCTCAAAATTGAAGTTACGATTAACATCACCAGCAAGGGAGAAAGTTGAAAAATGTATCTAGTTACTGTTTCTACCCCATCAAATTGGCTTTATAAAGGGAGGGATAATATCTAATGTCGATGAAACAGGCTTTCCCTTGCTTCACAGGGAGGAGAACTAACCAGTAAAAGCTTTGCTAGAGGCAGTTTGGCAGAGTATTTTTAGCATCTAAAATACCATTCCACATCTACAGTCACTATACTAGGTAATCATAGGGGGATTCATACATACATGGACCAGGAATTGTCATCAGAGTATTGGTGATAGAGACAAAACACAAGGAACAATCACAGAAATGGCTAAATCGAGGTATATCCATGCACACTGTGGAATGTCTATACGATGGATTTTTTTAAGAGGCAAAAAATAATATAAATTCCAATTTAAATTAAATTTTAAATGGGTAAGATCATTATCTATTGACGTGGAATAAGCTGCAGAGGAGATCATAATTTTATTAGAGAAAAGCCATTTGGGATTGAAGCAATAAAGGAAAGGGGTATAGCCCTATGTGTATTGCATGGAAGACTTGTCTGAAGGCTAAAGGCCTAAGTGATAATTGTGGACAAGTGACGTGGATTTTGGGGTGGTGCAGAGGTGGAGGTATTTTTTTGATTTTTTTTTTTTTTTTTAGAAAAATGTAAGTAGTACTGTATAATTTTAAAATATAAGTGTAAAAGAGGAAAAATTTGAATGGCATCTGAGGATGCTATATTAATATTGGGTCAATATTAACATCCAGGTTTTGATGGTTCTACTGTGGTTACCTAGTACATTGCCTCTGTATGTAGGATATATACGCTGGAATATTAAGGAGTAATGGGCCAAGATGTCTGCAATTTACGGTTCAGAACCACTCACAAATGGGGAATCTGGTACAAGGGAAAATGGGAGCATTGTGGCCTATTTCTACAACTTTGTACATCTGAAATTGTTTCAAAATAAAATGTTTAAAAGGGTCCTTATACTCAACAGGCTGTTTTCTTTTGTAAAATGGACATTTTTAAAAATTTTATCAAGGTGTTAGTTGGATTACTGCAAAGATTTACCTATCACCCACTTTCAGTGTTATTTCCTGACTAGCACTAGGAAGCAGTGGAGAGGAAAAGCAGAGATGGAGCTTTTGCAGAAATGGTCGCAGAAGCCAGCTGTAAAAGACATGGGGACAATCAGGGGAAATTGCACACGGTCTGGGTATTGGGTGATAGTACATGATGAGTATTAATCTTGTCAGGATTGGGGTCATCTAAGAAAATGCCCTTAAGTAGTTGAGACTCTTAATGAAGTATCTGGCGACAAAATGCCAAGAAGTCTGAGGCTTGCTTGAAAATACTTCAACACAGGAAAAATAGCTGAAGCAAATACGGGTGAACATTAACGATTGTGAGATCTGGGCTATGAGTACATCAGAGTTCATCATAGTATCGTTTCTACTTTCATGTGCATTTGAAAGTTTTCACAGTAAAGTATTAAAAAGAAACAATTACAAACACTTCTCCCTATTGTTATTAAAATAGCTTTAATTTTGGTATTTCCAAATATTTAAGAATATTTTAAACATTAAAAAATCTCAAGAGGCATCATACCAACCTGTTAAAGATTATTATTAATATATCTGGGGAAGGCAGTGAGATTTAAGGCCAAGAAGAGGCCAAGAAGAAGACCCAGTTTGTGGTACTTTGTTATGACAGCCCAGGAACACAAATACAGATGATCATTGTAGCATCATTCGCCACAGCAAAAGGTAAACAACCTAAATATACATCAGTATGATACTGCTCTTAAATTATGGTATATCCATGCAGTAAAACACCATGCAGCCACTAGAAAGAATATATAGATCACCAGTATACATTGTCAGATCAAAAATACGACATGTGGAGCATCATATATGACATGCTGCCGTGTACATAGAAAAAGCGGGATGTATGTTTGTATATGAACTGAATTATCTCCGTGTACCCACAAATAGCTTGGAATGCTAGTGGCCTTTGGGGAGGGGAAGTGAGGAATTTAGGGTCTGAGAGAGAGGGACTTTTCACTGTATGCTATTGTGGGTAAACATTTTGTCATTAACTTTTTGGCTTTCATATGCGTTCTGTGAGCTGTCTTTCATTTTCTGTGTCCAATTTTCCTTGGAAAGTAGTGGGTCACTGGCATTTGACCTTTTGTCAGTGATTTCAAGAGTTTAAGATGTTTTTAAGAAGTTAATATTTTCCTGGGGAGGGGGTTTGTTGTTGTCATTTGAATGTTAAAAGTAGCACAGGCTCATGTTAAAATATATAGAGAAGTATATATGATATGTGAAATTGTGTTTGTTTGAATCAGGATCCAAATAGGGTCTATTCATTGCAATTGATTGATATATGTCTCAGGACTTTTCTAATCTGTAGGATTTTCCCTCTCCCTCGTTTTCTTTTTTGCAATTTGTTTATTGAAGAAACCAAGCTTTTGTATGAAGTTCCCCACACCCTGTGTGAAGTTGATTGCACCCCCAGTGGTGTCATTTAACATGTTTGTCTGCCCTTTGTATTTTTTATGAATTAGTATTTAAATAAGGAAGCCTAATGAGACTCCATTTTTTGTTTTGTGCAGGGTTTTTTGGACAAAATTCCTTCATTGGTAGTGTTGTATTTTTCCATCAAGAGGTTCATAATATTTAGTTGTTTTTTCTTAATGTTAGCAGCCATTTATAACTATCGCCTAGATCTATCAGTTCATTAAGAATTTGTAATTGATGAGCTATAATTATTTTAAAGAAATTCTTATGAAATCTCCCTCCCCTACTACATTGGTTAGACCTTCGTAATGATCTTGAATGGCAGCAACAGCAAAAGTGCATCCCCTTCTCTGAGTTTCATTATCTTTTGATCTCTCAGGGAGAAGCTGACACTTAGGGGTCCTGATCCATCCAGCACACAACACAAACCTCTGGGACAAGGTGCAGGGGCCCTGCTCTGGCTGGAAGCCTGTCCCTCAGCCCATTTTAGCCCCAGCCCAGGAGTGTCTGAAAAGCCCACCGAAACTTCCTTACTCCCTTCTCAGTCCACTCTCACTGTCACTGGGTCCTGTAATTCTGGTTTTCATCTCCACAGGGCAGGCCAAGTCTTCGAAGAAGACTGAAGACTTGCTGGCTATGGTGATAAGGCTGCAGAAAGGTCATGTGTCTTCTTGTGTCTGAGCCTTGGCTTAAGGTTTCAGGCCTGACAGATGTGGTTCAAACTCAACCTTAGGAAATTATCCCACTGTACTTTTTCCCTCTTGTACAATTTAATTCTTTGAACCAAAAATACAGCCCCACAGTTCAAAATGCAAGAAGTTTATGAGGATGGAAAAACCTACCCCCTCCACACACATACACATCAGTCATCCGTTTCCCTAACCCACAGGCAAGCAGCAACTCTTTTTCAATTTGTAACTATCTTTGCAGAGAATTTTTTAAAAAATATATGTGTGAGTATGTATTCTTCATCCTGCCTTCTTATATACAAATGACAAATGGCAATGCAGATGGCTTTGCACCTTACTTTGCTTGTTGAGGGGGACTTGGGAGCCAGCTTTTATCTAGTACCCGCATCAGGGCTGGGGCAGTGCTGGCCAGGTTTGAGGTAAGACCCCCTCCCCAAGCCCATCCTTAGCTTAAAATACTATAATCTATTGGTCTGTTCCAAATAAAAGGAAATCTCCCCTTCCCCCACTCTGTGAGGGAAGTGTGTCGCAAAAGAAATGTGTTGGGACTGTTGTCTAGGCTAAAATTAGATAGAGAAATTGCAGGAATGGAAGTGCATAGTGACCCATTGACCATCTCCAATAAAACAAAGACCCCTAGAGTTTTCTGTCTGTTAAAATGAGCACCGTGGAGAGCACCACTGTCCTGGAAGTCACAGAAGCCGTAATTTTGGTGACTTTGGGAAATCCAGGGCCTGAGGTTACCTCCAAAGTGTCTTTGAGGTTGGCAGTGAGACCCTGCAAGGCTTGGGCAGCTTTTTGCCCCAGCTCTGTGTTGCCAAGCTTGAAGCCAGAGACGGATGAGGAGGAAGGCTTCTCCATACCAAGCCCTGAGATAGGGACAGGGAGAAGTTAGAGGTGACTCCCTAAGGGACAGTGATCTCCCTGTCCCTGGAGAACTTGCAAGCTTCCACCCACAACATGAAAGGAGCATGTCCCCCATTTCTCAGATGAGACTAATACCGGAGTCCAGGTTGACAGAAGTGACAACCAGCCCTGCCTGGCTTTTGACAGAGTGGGGCAGGTGGAGGTTTCCATGGGCTTCCACCACACTCAGAAGTACATCTGGAAGCTTCCACCGTGGCCCAAGAAGCCCTGAGTGGTCTCACATCCCACTTTCCCCACCTCCTCTCCTACAGCTCTCTGCTTGCTCACTGTACTGAGCCACACCGGCCCCTCACCGTTACCTTAGACATGTGCCTCTCCACTCCCACTGCAGGCGACGTGCACTTGTTCCCTGTGCCTGGAGTGATTCCCCCTCCATACTCTCCACCCCACAGGACTGCAGGGCCTGCTTCCCACCTGATTTGGAGCCTTTCCATATCTCAAGAGGCACCTTTTGCCCTTTTGTTCTTGCAACACCTTGCCTCGCTTTATTTCTCTTCACGGCAGTTCCTGCCATCTGAACTGATTCATATATCTTTGTTCAGTGTCCAGCTCCCGCAGCCAGAATGCCAGCCTTGCAAGGGCCTCTTTCAGAGCCCCGCACACAGCACGTGCTCAGTATATGCCTGTTGATTGATAGCAGCAGAGACACAGTGCCAGCACCCAGCCCTCCTCCACCTGCCCTGGACAGCCAGGTGTCTGTCTTCCTAGTTCATTCCTTCTTTCTTCCTTTCTTCAGAGGGAAGCCTGGAGCCACAGATCGAGGACCTGATTAACCGCATTAATAAGATTCAGCAAGGTAAACTTGCGGGCATAGACTGGCCAGCTGAGGCCAGCAGAAAGGACCTGGACTTTGAATGCCTTCATTTCCTCATCTATAAAATCTAGGCCCCTCCAGGATTGTGTGAAGATGAATGTGCAATGTCACAGCTGCAAAAGAACAGCAGGACTAGAGACTGCACTCACCAAGTGTCTTTTTCCCTTCTTTGGCCCAGTGAAGAAGAAATCCAGTGAGGAACTGGAAGAGACCCAAGCTCTCTTGGAGTCCCTGCATAGGGAATTAGACTCCTGTAAGTGGGGCCAAAAGAGGGACCCAGAGATCCCATGACCACTGCTCATGTTCCTGTGCCCGCCCCAGGGCCTTTGCACAGGCTGTTCCCTTGCCCACAGTGCTCTTGGCCCACATAATCTGGAGATTCCCACCCCTTCCAGGTCACTCACTCCCTGGCTTCATTTGTTTCCTTAGAGCCAACACAACGTATTTATTTCTTTATATTCATCTGTCCCCTCAGTGTAAACCATGTACACTCCTGAGTGTCTTCACTTCTTCAGCACTTACAGGGAATGTGGGGACGGAGGGGGAGAAGCTGGAACACGGTGGTCCTCATGGGAGATGGGTGCAGAGATGGCAAGAAAATGCCTCACCTCTCCTCGGGCTGTAACACCGCCCTGTGTGACTTTTCCCATTACATGAAGTTGCAGTGGGGACATAAGATGTGGCCCCTGGGGGCTGAAAGTGTCATTGTGTTTTTCAGTGAATGGAGAGAAAGTGCACCTAGAGGAAATCTTGAGCAAAAAGAAAGGTATTCATGGGTTGCCGTGTCTTCCTTATGCTACCCCATCACCCCACAAAAGCCTGTCCTCCCCAGAGCAGCCAGAGGGATCCCAATGAAACCTGAGTCAGGGTGCCCCCTTCTCTGCTCAAATCTCTCCCTTGGTTGCCACCTCACCTGGGGTAAACACCCCAGTCCTCTCGGTGCCCTCCAACGCCCGCCATGCCGTGTGGTCATGACCTCTGCCCAACACTGACTCTCCAGGACCTCTCACAGGGTCCCCTTGGTTTCTTTCCTACAGAGGCGCTGAGGATCCTCCAGCTGCAAGAGAAGAAAAGTGAGGCTCAGCGGTAAGACGTCCCACCCCAGGTCTTCCCCACCTCAGTCCCCAGCCTAAGGGAGGAGGGAGCAAGAGCTAGGGGATGAATCTTGGACACACACTCCTCATTTTCCCTTTCTATGAGATAGAGCAGTGAGACAAATGACTTCTCTGATCACCTCTGATATTAGGTAGTGGTGTTAAGATTAATTCACTCATTTAATCATTCTTTGCTAATTTCTTTATCAAATAAATTCCACCCACTGGTGCTATTCTCAGTCTTTTCCTGTTAGACATCCTGCTCCTCTGCTGCCCACTCATTTATTTATTTGTCCACTTATTTTAGGCCCCAAATCATCTATTTACCCACCCATCCATCTACCTGCCCATCTAGCCACTTGTCCATTCATCCATTCATCCGTCCATTCATCTATCCAACCATGGCATCCAGCCAGACAGCCATCATATCTCCAACCTTCCATCTAATCATCTTTAATTTATCCCACCATACATTCATCCTCTGGCCATCCTTCCAGTCCTCTGTCTAGCCATTCATTTCTTCATCCATCCATCCATCCATCCATCCAGATATCTATCTGTCCTTGTAATCCTTCCTTCATTTCTCCATCCAACCATTATCCCTCCACTCATCATTTCTCTAACCAGCTATCATCTCTCTCCAGCCAGCCACTCATTCATCCAATTAACTCTCTATCCATTCATTTTTCCACACTCTGAACCTTAGCACATTCATGTGACCAGAGGTCTCAGGTCCTGATGCACCATGACTTTAATTGTGTGGGGAAACCTGACAATAGATAGTTAATGTGTGTATATACTTAACCACACTACACACACTGTCTGATGAGCATTTATATTCTTTTATTTACCTAATCCTCACAATGACAATTATAGGAGTTAAGGTCTAATGTCACCCTCCCACCACTACCACCATTTTATGTACAAGGAAACTGAGACCTAGAGAGGTTAAGTAACTTGCCCAGGGTCACAGTGGAGTAGCAGATCCAGGCTTCCAGCCCGGACTTGAGAATCTGTGATGCTAAACTACCACACCTCTCACGAAGCTTTCTTGGGAAGATATGGCTTAATGGGGGCTGGGATGAACAGGGTGATGGCCTTGACAGAGGCCCATGAAGGTTCATGTTCAACAGGAGAAAGGTGGATGCTGTGAACAGTTGTCCCAACCCCCACTCCTGCTGGAGGCAGTGGGGGGTCATTCAGAGAATATAACTGAGGGTTGTCTTTCCCTTCCCAGGAAGCACATATTGTAGGAGTCCAGGAAGCACATATTGTAGGAGTCCAGGAAGCAAATTTTTGCCCATAACTCTCAGACCACAGGGAGGAATCTGGGTTAACTCCCAAGCCTGGGGCCTGGTGGGCCACTGGGTGGAGAATGGGAGTGGGCTTGCATCAGGGAGATTTTGTTGGAAGGGGAGTTGTTGGAACCAAGGCTTGCAGGGTAACACCCATGGAGGGGCTCCCAGCAGAGAGAGCACCGGACAGGGATTCGGAGGCCTGTGCATGAGGAGCCCCAGACATGGCTGGGCCGGGTGTTGGTCCTTTCATCCCTGGGTGTCGACCCCCAGGTTGGATGTCGAAGAACAGCTGGAGGATCTGATGGGCCAGCACAAGGACCTCTGGGAATTCCACGTGAGCCATTATCATTGCCTTCAACCAAAGCCAGTCCTCCCCTGGCTTCAGCGTCTCCACGACTAGCCCAGCGTCCACCCCTCCTCAGGCCAAATGCCATAGCATTGTCCTTCATTCCTTTCTTATTCTCACCTACTCAATCCCTTGGCTTTGACCTCCAGTCTGCCGACGTCTCACCCTTCTCCCCAACCTGGCCACATCCAGCATCGCTTGCCCAGACTGTTGGAGTAGCCCTTGCTGATCCTACTTTCTTCTGCTCACCTAGAGTGTTGTATTCACCTTGCAGTAACAAATGGGAACCCTGAGAAAGCCATGGTCAGGTGGTCAGGTCATTTCTTCATTCAACTATAGTTGACCGGTGCACCAGGCTGCATTGGAGGCAGGGAGAGATAGTGGTGGACCAAAGGGGCCAAGTCTTTGCTGTCCCGGCTGGTTGGGGGCAGGGAGAGATGTACCCAGACTCTAACCAAGAAAATAAGTGGCCAGATCATGAAATGTCAGTGGGGAAGGCCTTTGAGCAGGTGCCATCTGCACGCAGATGTTAAGGAAGTGAGGGAAGAAGCCGTGCTGGTATCTGGGTGCCAGTATCCCCAGTGTAAAGGCCCATGAGGCTCAACTATGGCGGAACCGTGTGGGGAACAGGAAACGGGCTGGAGGATGAGCAGAGTGGGAAGACATGAAGTTTGAGAGGTACACGGGGCCATGGGTCTCCAGCCACAGCAGAAACTGCACGTTGAGTTAATAATAGTTGAATGAATGAATGAATGACCTAACGTAGGCGAGGATTTGGTGAGGGACAAAGGGAGAGGGGGCGAGCAGTGTGGCCAGGAGGACAGACAGACGGACAGACGACCTCTTTGCCCTCGCAGGTGCTGGAGCGGCGACTGGCGCGGGAGATCCGCGCCCTGGAGAGGAGCAAGGAGCAGCTGCTGGCGGAGAGTGAGGCTCCCGCGCGGGCGGGGCGGGGGCGGGGCGGGGGCCGGCTCGGGCCGGGCGGGGCCTGCCTGACCTCACGCCCACCCGCAGGGAAGCTGGTGGGCGCCAAGCTGCAGGACGCGGAGCGGAGGCTGCGCTCCCTGCCCGAGGTCGAGGGCGCCCGGGCAGGGAAGGATGGGTGAGAGGCGGAAGGGAGGCTGGGCGAGGAGGGGAGGGGCACAGAGCAGGGTCCCCAACTCCGCCCCGACTGCCCTCGCCGCCCCCCACCTCCACCCCCACCCCTGCCTCTCTCGCATGGGTCTCTGTGTCTCGGCGGTGGCTTCCTCCCAAGTCCCCCTGGACTCTCCCTCTCTTTTTCCCTCTCTCTCCTCTGCCCCTTCTGCAGGCTGAAGGCGGGGCTGAGGAAACGCGGGGAGCAGGTCCAGGGCGGCCCCGAGGCCGGGGCTGGCCGAGAGGTAGGGAGCCCGGGGAGGCGAGCGGAGGCGAGGCGGGCGGAGACAGAGGAGTGGGCAGGATCCTGGGCGGCTCCCTGAGAGCGGGGTCTGCGGGATGTAGCGCGTCCTCGGGGGGCGGGGACACTGCAGAGGGAGCCCGGGAGGCAGCGGCGCAGCGGGCAGGTGCGGGTCGGTGCGGGCGGACGCGAGGGTGCCCGAGAACCTGCCCCCGCACCTGACTCCCCGCTCCCGCAGGCCAGGCCTGAGCTCCTGTGCGCCGGCGACAGGGAGGACCTGGAGCCGCCACCGGCTGGCCCTGACGCCCCCTAGGCTTGCAGACCCGCCCCTTCCCGACCTGCCCTGAAGGGCTGCTAAGAAATAAAGGCGATGTTGATTTCAGACTGTCCTCCCTGCGCTTGGCTGAGTCTGTGCCCCGGGGTTGGGGGGGGGGAGTGAGACGCATCTTGGGGGAAGGGGGCGTGTCCAGGACTCTCGGGGCGGGGCCTCGGCCGGACTCCGCCCACCAGTCGAGTGGCGGATGCACAGCAGCTCTTCACTAAATGCTCCTGAGCAGCTCAATGAGTAGGTGTGTCCAGTAGCCCCTGGTAACATTTTAGAAACCCAGGAAGGTGCAGGACCTGGTGGTCTAGAGGAACCCCAGCCTCCCAAAGCCTCTGCTTTGCCCCCAGACTCCCACCCTTCGCAAACGCTCCACACACGTGTCGCGTCAGGGCCTTTGCCCCGCTGCGTCCTTGCCTGGGGTGCACATCCCCTGGGTCTCGGGGCTTTTGCACTCACTCACCTCGGGTCAGTTAAATATGTCAGCTGCTCAAGAGGGGCCAACCCCAAAGGGCACCTTGCACCAGGCCGCTGCCATTACCGAGCACGTACTGATTGAACAAACCTTGCTGACTGTCCGCTGCGCACCAGGCACTGCTTAGGCCCCGGATTTTCAATAGCCTGGTCAGGGACGGTCTCACGGAGGAAGTGGTGCCCGAGCGAGGAGGTGCGGTGGAGAGGTGAGGGAGTGAGCCCGTTGGGTGTCCGGGGAAAGGTGCGCCTGGAAGAGGGCAGAGCTCGTGCAGAGGCTTAGTTGTGTTTGAGGAGTGGTCTCAGGAGGCCAGCAGAGGAGAGGAATGGGAGACAGAGCCCAAGAATTGGCAGGGACCCAGTCGAGCTGTGCCTTATCTAACGTGTGGTGTACTGGCAAGGGGACCAGGCACACAGCAAATACTCAGTAAATGTTATATATCACGTGTTATTATTGTAATGATTCATTATTATTCCCAATCCCATTTATTGTTTCCGTTACTATTCTTGTTATTCCCAATTTAGAGATGAGGAAAATTGAGGCAGTGAATCTGCACAGTGAGCCCTCAATACATGTTGTGTCTCACAGTTGTTGCTGTTATCACCCCAGGTCCACAGAGGAGGCCCAGGGAGCTTTAACCCCTGGGCCACTCCTCACACCCAGGTGAAGCTGACTCTGGGCCCGGGCTCTGATCCCCTGCACTGTCACAGCCGCCTGCATTAAGCCAGTCTCTAGCAATCTCTAAGGAACTGTAACATCTTCTTAATCATCCTCTCTGTGTCACACAAATCGGGACAGTTTGGATATTCTGCTGACTTGTCACTTTCCACCTAGGACTCAAATCCTGGTTTCCCTGCTCACTAATTGGGTGACCTCAGGCAAATGGCTTCATGTCTCCAAAATTCAATGACCAAATTTGCAAAATGGTGATACCAACTGCACAGAACTTATTATAAACGTGGCCAACTCTTGACTCCTTCTGGAAACCACCTTTGGGGCCTGGGACAAGCTAAATTGTCCATCATGTGCATGCAGGGCAGTACTGAACCTGGGGCCAGACTGTCTTAGCTGGAATCCCAGCTCTGCTGTACACTAGCTGTCAAACTTTAGGCAAGTTATTTAACTTCTCTGTGGCTAGTTTTCATATCTGTAGAGAGTTTTTCGTGAGGGTTAAATACACTGATAATATGTGGAAAAATGCTTAAAACAGTACTTAGTACATCGTAAGTACTGTGTCGGTGGTAGCCGTCATTATTACAAATAATGTTCATATCCTTATTTGGTCATCATCCCAGTAATCCTACACAATAAATGGTATATATTTCTTGTCACATTACAGTGAAGGGGCCTGATGGTGACTTCACTAAAACCAGAGAAAAACTAGTATTCAACGCCAGGTCTTCTTACCCCAAGTTCAGAATTCTTCCTGTTCTCCATGCTACACCACCCTGCATTCTTTTCCATGTCATCCAAGGTTTTTGTTTGTTTGTTTGCTTCATCTTGTTAGCCAGTTAAGATCACAATCCATATGACTTAATTCTTCCAAGTTCAGTGATTCTACTCGCATTTATTGAATATCTGCCATATCCCTGGCACTCTCTTGGCCCCTGAGAAAGTAACAGGACATGTGTCAGTCACAGGTTCTGTTTTCAAGGAGCTCATAGACTCACTGGAGAAAAGATGTACACAGTCAACAATAGCAGACATAAAACAGTGCACCCCAAGAGGCAGTGGGCCAATGGGAAGAGTACCAGGCCAGGAGTGGGGCAGTTCCTTTTGTGACTCAACTCTGGTTCGCTGTGTGGCGTTGTTGAGGAAGTATAGCTAAAACCAAATCTCCTGCCAAACCAGCAAACTTCTCTACAAAAAGTAGAAGAGAAAGAAGACAGTTTTATTACTGAACAAGCATTAAACCTGAACGTGATGCACATCACAGGCAATCTGCTAAAGAGATTGCAAAGACAGAAAGAAATCTTGCCCTTTTATAGAGCCAAAGAGATGCAACCCATTCGGTACTAAAAAATAACTAGCTCTCAAATAAGTGACTTAACAGCACCATTTGTCACAGAGTGTTCAGCCTAAATTGGAGTGACCCTCTGTGTTAGTTCACTGGCTCTATCCAAAGGAAAAATCAAATGACAGGCGACAGTTTTGAAGCAAGGCACCTGCTGCAGCTGCGCTCCTATCATACCCTCTCACAGGAATGATGATTATATTTCAAAGAGATGGTTCCCAGGTCCTTGAGAAAGACAATCCTGGGTCATAAAGGTGGTAGGAGGTTTATTAGCTTTTAAAAAGATTTATACGCATCTCAAAGAGACAGAGAAAGAACAAGTTTTCTAAGGTAGATGCTCTGAGAAAATGTAGGCAGGGGAAGTCTTTTCCCTTATTTTAAACAGGGAGAAATGAGTCTCTTATTTCCAATTCATATTTACCCTAATAACAGTGGGTAAGTCATTTCATCTCTCTGGGCCTCTTTCTCCTCCTGTGGACAAAGAGCCAGATCTAGCTCAGTGTGCACAAACTACTATCTTGGGAACCAAAACAGCACTAAATGTTTTCATTCTTGGCCAATCACAATGGCTTTTTTTAATTGACAATTGGAGTTTATTACCATTAAGAACTTTTGTCTATCAAAGGACACCATTAAGAGAATAAAAAAGAAAGCCACAATCTGGAAAAATATATTTGCAATACATACATTTCCAGAATACATAAATCAGAATCATAGGATTACGTAACGTTAGGGATGGAAGTAATGTTGCAGTGGATCTAGTTCAGTCCAGTCTTTTGTGCCATAAGAAAAAAGGCTGGTGAGTAACATGGCTGAAACTGGAACACAAGCCTCAGGAGTTCAAAAGACTGGGCTGGCTGGGCGTGATGGCTCACATCTGTAATCCTAATACTTTGGGACACCAAGGTGGGAGGATTGCTTGAGGCCAGGAGTTCAAGACCAGCCTGGGCAATATAGTGAGACTCTGTCTCTACAAAAAAAAAAAAAAAAAAAAAAATTAAAAAAAAATTAGACTATTTTATTATATTTGCAATAATTTCTTTTTTTTACTTCAGAATATTACAAGGGTACAAATGTTTAGGTGACAAGTATTGCTTTTGCCCTGCACAATGGCATCTAGATTTGAATTGCTGAGGCCTCTTTTACTATGAATCAGCACAAAAAAGTGCAAAGGAAAACTGACACTAACTTAGAGCTGAGATTATCCAAAAGCATTGGTGTCTGTGTTTAGCACAGGACACACACATGAGGATGAGGTGGCCAGTTCTAAAATACCCTTTGTCTTCTTGCCTTGATTTTGGCCCACTAAAGTTTAGTGACGTGTGAATGGCTTTTCCAGAAACCATCCTCACCAGCCACCTCTTTGGGCAGAGTGACATGGACTGGGGTCATGCTGAGGTCATGGAGCTACAGGACAAGGTTAGGAACGGTTCTGGGCCCTGGCTAGGTGAGAGTTTCACGGACATAAACTTGGTGCTCCGCCTTGTGCTTTGGGGACATGGTCCTAGATGCACTGTGCTGACACTTGACACTGGAATTGGCAATTTCTGACGCTCTCCCCTCACACGGGCTTCCATCCTCTGGTGCAGTCGCCTACTCCTTGCATGAACCTGGACTATTGCCACAGGTGGGCACAGGTAGGTGGGGAGGACTTCCTGTCTCAGGAGTGAGTTGTTCCTGTAAATTGCCACTCTTAGACTCTATGGAGCAGAGAGAGGTGTTTCCAAACATTTTTCTACTTCATTTTTCACGTAGGCACAGCTTCTCAGGTGCATGCCCTGAGGCAGGGATGTTCCCCAGTGGTTCTTATAGACAAAGAAGGAAAGGGAATGTAAAAAAAAAAAAAAAAGTAAGCCTGGAGTCTCCCTAGTCACCACAAAGACATCTGCATGCACTATAAATGTCATTATATGCCAGCTGTGTGCTTCTGGCATTGCCACTGTCCTGGACATGGACCTGTCACATGCCACATAGGGTTTCCATGGTGATGAGGAGCTGAATGCATTAAGTTCTGCACAGACCATAGCTTTACCCAGTAGAAGGCTGAGGCTGTAGTTCTGCTCCAGCTCTGCCTGCTGTTTGGCACGTCACAAAGGAGACCCTTGCTGCAATGTTCCTTCTAATTATTTTGAAGCTTCTGTGTGTGCAATGAAGACATCTTCTGCTTTCTGGTCATAAAGCCCCCTTCCTCCCTCCCTTTTTTATAGGGATAGGGATCCTGTTGATGGGTTCTTTCCTCTTTAAACATTGGCCAAGGAGAATGTAGACCAATGGAAAGAAACATTTTAACAGGAGTTCAAGTGCTAATGTGTATTTGGACCAGTAAGTTCTCTCTCCTTAATACACGCTTTTTTCCCACTTGATGATTAGGATGTTTATAAGAAGCACCAACAGAGCTATGAATGCTGAAAGGCTACATCAACCTCCCAAGCCTCAGCTGCACCTTTTTGCTTCCCTTCTGTTCTCGGTGCCTACTAATGCAGGAAAAAGAAATAAATCATCACTTTTCCCCCATAGACCTTAGAGTAAAGTCAGACATAAACATTTTGAAAGTTAAACAATGATTCTGATTCACATCTTCTTTAGGATGGTAACTGAAGTTTTCTTCTGGGACTTTAATATATTGTATCAGCTCTGGATCTGATAAGTTTAATTAATAATATTTATTAACCTTATAGGTCAGAAAATGTTTGCCATTATGTCAGGCTCTCAAATTCTGGAATTTTAACTATTTCATAAATATATGTGAAGGCAGAGAGACAGAGAGAGAAAGACTGTGTGTGTGTATACATATATTGCTTTTCTTAGCTAGCAGTATATCATAAACATACTTCCAAATCAATGACAGTATATATCTGTATTATCATGGCACAATGCCCACATAGAATTATTATTAGGTCAATAACTACTATGCTTGGAAATTCAAGTTGTTTTCTAATTTTTATATTATACACTAGATAGCAATAAGCATTTTTATAAGCATGTGTGTGTATTTAAACATATTTTAAGATAAATCTTTCAAGGTGGAATTGCTGAGTCTATGGGTTTGCATACTTTAAGGTTTTCGAAACATTATGGCATCGGGGAAACTCCCTTTTAGTTGAGGCGATAACTGGGCTTTCAGCTACATCCTGCTCACCTCCCTAACGCTGGGCTCCTTCTGCTCTTAACTCTTCCTTGGTCGCCCCCGTACAGCTCCCAGCCTGCTCCAACAAGCGACATCTGGAGGTGTGTTCACTGTGGCTATTTCTGCCATTCTGGCCAGGCCATCACTGTAGTTCTGGCTTCCAAGGCTCCAATACCAGGGAGAATAAGAGAGACAATAGTTGGTCTCGGGACCTCCTGATTCTGTCATTCCCATCTGCTCCCTGATCCAGGCGGCTCTCTGTGGAATCTGGCTGGAACCTCTCCGCCCTTCATTGACACGGACACTCTCCAAGCCTGGATCTATCATCCACACACGCAACGAGGACTCACTTAGTCTCTGCTTTCTACTGTGTCCCAGGATACCTGGGGCGCTTGGCACTGGGGAGCTTTACCTTGGCCCTCCTGGCCAGAGGTCTGCCTGATACCATCAGTGAAGCCAAGTTCATGGCGTTCATCATGCCGGTGCTCTGCAGTGTTGGGGTCACCTCCTCCCTGTCTCCCACAGTGGTGGGGACAGTGGTGGCTGTGGAGGTCCTCTCCATCTTGGCTTTCAGTGCTGGGCTACTTGGCTGCATCTTTGCCCCCAAATGTTACATTATTTTTATAAGTCCAGCTAAAAATACCCTCTAAGGTTTGAGGCTTAAAATAGGTTCTAGAAGCAGTAAGAATTCCAGAGGTTTATTTCAAAAAGAATAAAAGAGATACACTGAATTTTTAAAAATCACTATTATCAGAATTAGATGCCAGTTAATAATTGAATCTAACTCACTTACTACCTCTAGACAAGCAGTCAGTCTCACATCTTTAATGAAGAGCAATACCACCCTCAGTTATCTTATTTCATAATGTGAATGTTATGACATGTTTCCCATCCGTGTCTTTTTCCTCAGCATATCCACTATTTAATATAGCACTTTTCTTCCCTTTTGTGTAGTAGCAACCTAACTAGCCTCATGTCTTTGGCCAAACATTTTGCCTAATTTTCCAGTCTGGAGATGGTTTGCCCTCACAGATATCCCTTGCCCTTCCACTGCAAGCTGGATGGCCTGGGATTCCAGTCATCTGGCTTCTGAGTGGGTCCATCTCAAAGGAAGCAGCGTTAGAACAAAGGTTGCCTCTTCTCAGTGGCTCTGCTTCCTTCCAGACAGGTGCATTCTGGGTGCAGCCTCCATGGGGTGATCCCAGACCCTGGGCTCCAGTAACTCTGCCTCCCTGATAATCTCTTATGAACTCCCAGTTCCACATTGGCTCCCAGATCTCCCAGCTCCTGAAATTCCTTGCTGTATTAGTCAGGGTTCTTAAGAGAAAAAGAACCAATAAGATAGATAGATAGAGATATATAAGAGAAGGATTATTATGGGAACTGGCACATGTGATTATGGAGACCGAGAGTATACTGTCTGCAGGCTGGAGAACGAGGAAAGCCGGTGTTATCATTCAGTCCGGATTGGAAGGCCTGGGGAGGGAAGCTGATGATCTAACCCGCAGTCCAAGGCTGTAGTGAACTCTGGTGTAAGTCCCAGGATTCCAAAGGCCTGAGAACCCGGAGCTCCAGTGTCCAAAGGCAGGAGAAGACAGATGTCCCAGCTCAAGAACAGAGATTAAATTTGCCTTTCCTCTGCCTTTTTGTCCCATTTGAACGGGCCTGCAACAGATCAGATGATGCCCTCCCACATTGATGAGGGTGGATCTTCCTAGTCTACTGATTCAAATGCTACTGCCTTCCAGCAACACCCTCACAGACCCACCCAGGAATAATGTTTTCCTAGCTTATTTGGGTGTCCCTCATCCCGGTCAAGGTGACACATACAATTAACCATCACAGCTGCGTTAAATTCCCTCTGCTGGAAATAAATTCTTTCTTTTTTTTCCTGATTAGACCCTGACTGAGACACTTGCTACCAGGAGTAGTCCCAGGAAAGAGATCCTCGTGTGGGATTCTGGATGGAGTTGGCTCGTTTGTGCATGAACACAGTCATGACCTTACTGCAGTGGAACATGGAATACTGCTCATGGCAGATAGCGTCAGCACCTGCCCATACACACTCGCCCTCATGCTTTGTGCATGTCGGGCTGACCTCCACCTGCCGGTACGTACATGCCTTTGTGTGACAGTTTTCCCTTGATGCTAAAGTACCATCTGTGGGGTGGGCTGGCAGTGTTGCCCAGTGATTTTCTGCCCACCCACCACTCCACCAGGAACAACCTTCCTCTAATGGCTAATGGGATTGGGCGTATATGCCAGTTAACAACGTACTGCCTCTCAGCTGCAAGTTCGCCTTTCCTGCCTACTGCTTTGTGAGAACAGACCGTTCTTGGATTATCCCTATGTCATCAGTTGGTTTAATACAATTACCACCCTGGGCCTCCATGTCGAGGCCTGACATAAGTTGTTTGCAGCCCAGTTGCACCCAAAGGTGATGATGACGTTTTGCCTGGTTAAAACCTCCCCTCCCTTTGTGGCTGTTTGCAGTATAGCCTTCCCGTTCCGCATCCCACTGCTCCAAAACCCGACCCTCTGCACGGCTGCAGACCATGATTAAACCTAATGGTTGACACCGGAGTCATGCAAATAAGTCTCCCCTTCTCGCACACGTGTTCCTTACACTAGCCAATCCAACCGGCCCCGCCCGGGAATGCCTAAGGGTTAGCGCCCGTGCATCTTAATAAAGACCTGGTCCCACGGGCCTCCTTTCTTTCTTTCTCTCTCTCTCACTCCTCACACGCTGGCTGAGCTCCCTGCAGCCTTAGGACGTCCCACAGCCTCCTGTTGGTGACCTCAACCTCTCTGGGATCTGTAAGTAAGCAATTTTTAATTTCATGCCCTTTGGTTCCAGCTTCTCATTGTATTTCCCCTGAGCAACATCCCCGAACCTTACTCTCCTTCCGGTCAGGGCTGTCCTAGACGGGGGCTGTCTTGGTAGGAATGCACTGCACACGGGTCAGACACGAACCCCAAGGTGTCTGCTATGACACACAGATTTCCTGTGAGGGGTACAGCCGGTCAGGGGTCAGACACTTAGGCGTTAGACCGTCCACCAGGATAAAGAAGTGTTCCGTGAAAGCCACGTCGCAAACACCTGCGACCAAATCCCTGGAGCGCCATCAGGGCAGGGCGTGAGTTTACAGCCACTCTCCAGAGAGAACTCCAGACCAAATTACAGGAAAATCGCAACAGTTCAGTTATTCCTCTGAAGAAAGGCTAGGGAGCAAAGGTACCAACCATTTGAAACATGGCTGTGTTAATCACTGCCCGCATCACCACACCTGTGTATTTGCCCAGACCCACTGATTCTCCAAGATGGGCTGCACACTAGAATCCAGAGCAGTGCTGGGAAAGTACCAGGACCCAGAGTCACCTTTAGAAAGTATAGTTCACTCGGTTTGGGACGGTGCCCTGGTATATTTATCTAAAAAAAAAAAAAAAAAAAAAAATTCCAGTTGATTATGTGCAGTTGGGGTTGCAAGCCACTTGCCCAGAAATAGAGAACAATTATTGACCTTCTGGAAATGTGATCCCTGCACTAGCAGCATTGGCATCACTTGGTAACTTATTAGAAATGCAAATTGCTGGATCCTCCTCCAGACCCATTGAATTAGAGACGATGGGGGTTGAATTAGAAACCCAGCAATCTGAGTTTAACAAGCCTGCCAGGTGATTCTAATGTCCAAGTTTAAAAGCCCCTGAGCTATCACAAGGAAGAGTTTCTGAATTCTTCCACTTTTTTGATGGAACTAAAACCAACTCCTCAGCCAGGCATGGTGGCTCAGACCTGCAATCCTAGAAATTTGGGAGGCCAAATCGGGAGGATTTCTTGAGGCCAAGAGTTCAAGATGAGCAAGAGTGAGACCCTTGTCTCTATAAAAAAACAGAAAAATTGCCTGGGTGTGGTGATGCTCAATACTCGGGAGACTGAGGCAGGAGGATCACTTGAACCCAGGAGTTTGAGGTTGCAGTGAGCTCTGATGATGCCACTGTACTCTAGTCCGGGTGACAGTGAGACCCTGTCTCAAAAATACAAAAACAAAACAAACACACACCCTTTGGAGCCAGAAATTTCAGGTGCAAGCCTGAAATCTTCCTCAAATTAAAAAGTGTAAGCCAGGACAAGTTACTTTCCTCTCTAATCTCCAATTACCTCCCCTGTCAGCTAGAAATTAAGATAATGGTTTTAATAAAGTCGTAAGGATAAATGTTAATTTCCCTCCCTTCCTCATTAAGGGGATTATGAAGTCTATGCTTGGATGGGAATGACCAGCATATCTGTGTGTTAACCCTGGATCCCAACTATGAATATGAAATATATCTGTCAAAATGTAATACTTCTTACCAGTGGCTTAGAGAGTGTTTCTCCAAAGTGTGGGATGAACAACACCTGTGATCCATGTGGCCCAGGTAACACCGAATCTCATGCCAGGGTGTTAATCCCCTTTCAAAAATTTTTTAAAATGTTACATGCTTTTTAAAAACCCTCTTATTTTTGTTTGAGATGCCTGAAATACCTCTCTAAACTTCTAATGTCTCCTTTTAAATCTTTTGACAAGGAACTGTAGTTTTCTAGAACTTAATATATTTTATTTTCCTCCTTAAGAAAAGTGGCACTAGGTTTTCATATAATAAAAATGTTTTTAAAATGAGTCTATTGGAAAACATTTAAATTAAAGTTGGTGGGTTCTCCATAGTTGGGGCCAACGAGGGCATGCCTCAAAGTCAGTATTTCTCCTGCATCACAGACGCACGAGAGAAAACACAGGTTTAACTGGCTTGTGGTGAGGGAGAAATCACGGCACATGCTGGGCTGTGAGGCTCAAATCCTGCTTTGGGAATGGAAGACTTACTCTTCCGGCTGCTAGGGGTGTGGCTGCTGGCAAGCTGCCCCCAGTTGTCAGTGCTTTTCAGGAGTTCCCTCAGTGAAAGGGAGTCAACTTGACTAAGGTTCTGTCCCCCCCTTGGGCAGACCACATGCGGTAACAGATGGACTTGGCAGTATGGAAAAGCCCCTGGAGCATATAAACACCTGACCCTCTCAGCTGAGCTCAGGGCAGCTTAGAGTCCTCCCATCTCAAGAACCCCCCATGAGGTTATCTCATGCCTTCATTGGGGCTTCTCCTTCTGCTCTATCCTGCTGCTTTTCCTTCCTTTCCTTTCCCTTCCCTGGGAGTGAATCCCAAGAACAGTCCCTGTCCCTAACAAACATCCAGCATGTTGGTCTCCGTTTCAGACTCAGCCTCAGCAGTCAGCTGCGAAATCTCAGCATCTTCCTCTGTGGCTTGTCTTCTGTTTCAGTTGTTCAAAAAATAAGCGGTCTGGCTGCTGAACTGCACTCACGCGTTCATATATTCTTTGATTCGGCAAACACTTGTCAACCATCAACAATGTGCCAGTGAGTGCTTTAGACACTATTAGGACTGCAGTAATGGACGAGGATTCTGTCCGAGCCCTCGAGGAACTTTCAGGCTAACGGGGAAGAAAGACAATCAACAAATAATTACATGAAGAATGATACCACGGCATTAGAAAAGCGTTTTGAAGAACTGCAGGGCACTACCTGTGAGATTACAAAAGTCTTCTCCTAGGCAGAAAGGGTATTTGCATGTTTGAGAAAAAGACGTGTGTGGCAATGACATAGTGGGGGGAAAAGAGAACTGAAAATGAGACTTGCACAGATATTTTAGGGGCTTATAAACTCATTTCTATAAATACAATTATACGCACAAAATAGTTTTGTTATGTGACTTGGACTGTGATGTTTCACATTGTTTTAATTCTACCAACAATTGTGTGCGTTCCCTCTTTCCTCATTTTTTAATAGGTAGGTGAAGAACCCTAATTTCTGAGAGATTGTGTTTTGTTCAGAGTCAGAAGCAGATCAAAATAGGCCCACCTGATCCAAAATCTATATACCGTGTCCTACATCATACAAGAGTCCTCTGAATGTCTTTGTGGGGGTGACACTTTTCCATTTGAGCCAATGGAAACTATAGATTTATAGACTAATGAACTTTGCCCTGTTATTTTAATTCCCTTTGAACCTGAGGGCCTTTCAGTGATTGGTTTCTATGAGGGTGAAGCTGAAAAACAACCAGAATGGACTAATGACATCCATACTATAAAACTGTTCAGGAAATAGACCATGGCCAGAGTTCTCTAATGGATCTCACACTCTCCTTTTCAAAATTTCAAATTAGATCGATGGCTCTTTTGCTCTGTGATGTCCTAATGAACTTCTAAAATCCCGACAGCCCTTTTCCAATAAGATCTGCCAATGACTGGCTTTCTGTCAACCTTTATATTCTTTTGCTGACGTAGGGTCACCATCAGAATAGTTCACCAAATCACACTCATTGCAGACCGTGCCCAGGGGTCCTAGCATGGAAGTCTGTGATTTTGTTGTTGTGGTGGTGGTTCTTTTACTTTGCATTGTAAAGACAAGTAGTTCTTGAAATATTAAAATAGAATCCAGGATACTGTATTCATAGTGTGTCTACTCCTGTCTGACAGCTGTGTTTCTTACATCCATCTCGTCTTTTCCTCCATGCCGCTATCCCAGCTGATTGTGATTACTACTTGCATGGTGGATGTAAGAACCTTGTTTCCTGTTCTACCTCTGTAGTCTTCATTAATCAACCACATGGTGGTCAGAACTAATTAAATCATAGCTCTTCACTACATTGGTGATTTCCCATGAACTACAGGGTCAAATCCTAAATCCCTATTCCAGAAAGCGAGGCTCTCTTTAATGATCTTATGCTACTTACCTTTCCAGCCATACCTCCCACCAGTACCTGTCACTGGTCTGGACCACAGCCTGCCCACCTCCAGATCATGCAAGGTAGGATGGCTTTTCTGATATGATATTTTCCCCCATGGTGTTCATTCTGACAGTCTTTCATCTCCAAATGCCAGCGTGTATTCATTTGCACTAAATGCTCCTTTTATCATGTAGCTTTCCTTGTTCCCTCTGAAAGCAACCTCTTATTTTTTTTTTGTATGTTTCATTATCCAGCTACTTGTACCATTTCTAGATGAAGTATAATCATTAATGTGATGCCTTTGTGTGCTGGCTGACAGCTTATGACCTAATTAAGGGATGAGGTTGTATCTTATTAATTTCCATATTATCTCATAGAATAATAATTAAGACAAGTTTCTGAGCAGTCATTGTGAGAGGGGACATCTCTGGAATATCTAACCAACTCACGATGCTGCCTTAAAAATTGTCTCTCTCCATCAACATCACTACATAGTGTTTCCAACAGTCGTTTTGTCAAACACAGTCTTTCTCAGTTCACTTGCGGACATCTGAAGATTAGGGAACTTAAAAATGAAAATTGCCCACATGCTTTGTGGCAAGCCCTCTGCTGGATGGTAATCCATAGACATCAGTCATAGAGTATGGTCTTTTCCATGGCATCACAATAGGTCCTATAGACATTAAAGAGATAATAAAGGTATATATATTATAAACAACTTTGGCAGCACATTAAAATATCTGGATGAAATGGACAAATTTCTTTAAGTACAAATTCTCTAAACCATGGGACCCCAACCTATGGTGAGTTGTGTAATTGTTTCTTTATATATTACAATGTAATAAGAATAGAAAGAAAGTGCACAGTAAATGTAATGTGCTCGAGTCATCCTGAAAGCATACCCCACCCCCTGCTGCCCCAATTCATGGAAAAATTGTCTTTCATGAAAATGGTCCCTCGTGTCAAAAAGGTTGGGGACCTCTGAAAACTGATGCATAAAAATAGAAAATCTGGCTATCTCTATGACTGAATAGCTATTTGGGAAAAGTTAAAATTAGGTCTATACCTCTTATAAGTGGATAAGGAATCTAAAGTAAAAATATGAAACCATACAAGTGCTAGAAGAAAACATGTATTTCTTCTTAATCTCATGTAGGAAAGGCACTGTATGACTCAAAATCCAGAGTGATGAAACATTGATAAATTTGACACTATTAAAGGCTTACATGTACAGGAACACCATAAATATTTGGAACATATTATGGATAAAGATTTAATATCTATACTATATAAAGAACTCTTAAAATTGAGAATAGATTTAAAAAATAAAAGATGCTTTATTAAAATACAAATAGCAAGGATCAAGATTGCTTATGCAAGAATTAAAAATATGGAAAAATATCTCAATACAGAAAAATGACAAGGAAATATGCTAAAATTTTTAAAGTTTTCTTATGAATTAATGCCAATTGCTATTTTCCTACTTTCTACTTCTGTTTTTGAAATACACTAAGTACATATTCCTTTTATAAGCAAGTATCTTCATTATAATAAAAATCGATGTTAAAAATCACAATGAGATATAACTACATGCTTACTAACAAGTAAAGATACTAATAACACGACAAGTTGGGGAGGGATATAGAATAACCAGACACTCAGACACTGCTGGTGGGAGTACAAAATGGTGCAACCATTTTGAAAAACTATTTGGTAGTTTCTTCTAAGGTGAAACACACACCTCAGAGAATTCCCCTCCCAAGTATTTACCCAAGAGAAATAAAAATATATATCCTCCTAAAGTGTATGTAAATGTTCACAGCCATCTTTTATTCATAGTAACCCCAAACTGGAAACAACCATGGTAGTTACTTTAGAGTTTGAAATCAACATAAACCACATTCAGGCCATCATAACCACAAAGATAACAGAAAAAAAACAGCAGGGTGCTATTTTGTGATATTTAACTTCTGTGATGTAGCCTTTCTGATGTCATTCTCGGAGACAAGTCATTTTTTCTCTCATTATGGCCTCAGAAGAAAAAGCAAAGCAGAAATGAGACCTCTCAAACCCTCCTAACGTTTGTGCCCAAATCTTAAGCCACAGAAAAAAGATTCTCAAGTATGGGTGAAAATAGGGCCCCTTTGTCAAAAGTAGGGTTGAAAGAGAGAAGCTGCCTTTCAAATGAGAAAGAGATTCTTTTGGGCTGAGAAGGAAGATGAGGTTGGGGACTCTAGTGACTCTGCTCTTGGAGGAGGAGCAGTCTTGTGTTCCCATAGTATTTCCAAAGAAGTCACAGGACTGAGACCTGCCCAGTGGGGTACTTATATAAACATGGGCAAGATTAGCAGAAAGCCCCCATCTTGAGCAAGGACTACTCGAAAGATCACAGATCTCTCAAAGATTTCCTGGCAGAATAGATACCCAAGGGTCAAATGACCCTCAGCACAACCTGTAACTTGTAACATCACCCTTAGAGGTTGAAGCTTACGATTACCACCAACCCGTCAAGATGTAGGCCCCAAACAAAAACTTATAAAAATAAAAGGTTAAAGTTTTCTCAGACTCTTGTTTGTGGGCTGAGATTCATGCTTTCTACATATATATGACACGTGTCTTAATTATTAACCTAGAAGGATATTTCTTTTTTTTTTTTTGGAGACAGAGTCTCACTCTGTTGCCCAGGCTAGAGTGCCGTGGCATCAGTGTAGATCACAGCAACCTCAAACTCCTGGGCTTAAGCAATCCTCCTGCCTCAGCCTCCCGAGTAGCTGGGACTACAGGCATGCGCCACCATGCCAGGCTAATTTTTTCCTATATATTTTTAGTAGAGACGGGGTCTTGTTCTTGCTCAGGCTGGTCTCGAACTCCTGACCTTGAGCTATCCTGCCTTGGCCTCCCAGAGTGCTAGGATTACAGGCGTGAGCCACCACACCCGGCCAACTTGGATATTCAAGGAATGATTGCATCTATTTCCCTTGGGGGGAAAGAGGGGATTATAAACTGCTTTTGTTTCAGTCCACGTCTATTTTTTCAAAAGTATTTCTGTAAGTATACATGATACCAAGGTGAATGGAAGAGTTGTAGTAGGTGTTTGGATGTGTGCTTTTAAGTGACTTATATTTTGTAAAGTTTCTGTAAAGTTAAAAAATAAATGACAATACATGCTACTTCAGAATGCATACATATTTGTTTCAGCTCATGAAGAACTTTTAAAGATTACTTTCTGGTAAAGTTGCTTAATTCGCACCCCTGATAACATCTTCACATAACACTGAGGCTTCAGAGACCAGAAAGAAAGCCACAAACACAAGCCAGTTTGAAAAGTGCCATGGCAAGCGATTGTGTAGAGGAGGGAGGGTATGTCCAGAGTGTGTTTAGAGGTCATTAGGGGCTCTGCTGTCAGCTAGCTTGCTTTTCCTCTGTGTTTTCATGCTTTCCAAAAGCAGACTTTGGAGATACAGGTGAAAATGGGCTCAGCCCTTCTGGCTTCCAGCCTAGAAAGTTGAACATGCTGGAGATGTGCTGGATGGGACTCTGACCACGAGATGGCAGCATCTGCCCAGAAATGCTCAACCGGCCCGAGCACTGTGAAATATGCTTAAGGAACACCAGAGGGCGCTCAAGCTTCACAGTTGGGTGTAGAGTATGAGGTTCAGAGGATCTTGCAGGGAAGATGCTAATGTCTTCCCACGCCCCCACCTCCATCTACACGGCCCAAAGACTATCCTGTGGCTGCCACACAGGTGTGACTATTCCACATACACCATCCCACACAGGATTCTCGGAAGCCTAGACAAGGTCACTGGGCCACCAAATTTCAAGGTTCAGAGGGAGGTGTCATCTTTTTACCTTCTCTTGTACACATTAGCAATCACAGGAAGTATTCTACAGCAAATACGTGTTTCAGGTCAACCAGGGTACAAATTGGACAGGGGTTGTATCTTGTCGGAAACAACTAGGACTATCGCATGCATGCTTGTATGTGGTGATTACGGATGTCTATATTAAAAGATTATATATAGTTTAACGTTGTGAGAGAAGTAACTTTATTTTTTATCCCATCCCCCCTTACACTCTGACTGATTTTCAGTGGCACTTCTTAGCCACTTCTCCATCGTCATACAACTACGTAGTGGCAGAAAAGAAATTCAGGGCTAAGTTTGCCTGCTCTCGGGCAAATCTTCCGTTCTTTCCACAGCCCTGGCTTCCCCTATAATAGTAGAAGAACAAGAGAATATTCATTTCTCTGAAAGGAATTTAGTGTCACTTGTAACTGTTTTTCCTTTTCCAAATAGAATACCATGGAATCCAATAGCGTTGCCAACTGCGAAATAGAAATTTTTCTACCAAAAGCAGATTCCAGTTAAGTGGAATGTAATATGGAATTCTGGCTTACTGTGAGTTCTCTGGAGCATTGCATAATGCAATTGTTTTGTCATCACAGTAGCACCTAGGAGGCCCAATAGCCGTATAAATTTTGAAACAAAAGCTAAATGAAAAACGCTGGGCTTGTTCTCTAACATGTTAATAAATAAAATAAAATGCATATTTGCAGGTTGAGGTGAGATGTGAATGAACATTGATCTGGGAGTCTTTTTCACACGGGCTACTGCTGGCTGCTATTATAATCAAAATGAGGCTACCCAGTGAATCAACACGAGCTTAAAGTGGCATTAATAAGAGAATAAAGTTCTAAGCCATGGATATGATCATTTTTCTCTACTCCTGGTGGTGGTGAGTTTTTGTTGCAACACTTTGAAGGTGTGTTTCAGCAACTGGAAAATTGTCCAGAGAAAGACACAGGGTGATCAAGTGTTACTCCAGGCCAGACATTGCCGGGGCCCTAAGCTGTTTGTCATACCATAGGCTGAAGAAAAGATGATTTAAGGAGAACATAGCACCTGTATTCAGGAAGTGTTTTTTTTTTTTTGCTGGGGGGGCGGCGGGGGATGCTTAGTGATTAGTGAGATGTGGACCTATGAACAGAAGGTTGAGGCAGAGTATATCTCATTTAAGGAGAAACATTGTTACACATAGCATGTCCCCCAGTGAAATAGGTGGCTTGGTCAGGGAATCAGTAAACACTTGATAGACTGAGATACATAAGCAGGAAATTCTTTCCACATAAGGCATGTGATAAACTAGATGCTGGGAATACAGCAATGACCAAAGCAGGTTCTGTCCTTGCCTTACCAAGCCTTCAGTCTGGTGGGATAAGCAGGCATTATAACTAAGGGGTGTGAAATGTACTATAGAGGAGAAAGAACAGGGTGCTAAAGATCACATCAGAGAAGCACCGAATGCCACTTAAGAGGATCAGAGAAGAAGGTTGTCTTATTTGTGATCTGAACAGTGAATAGGAGTTAGATAAAGAGGGAAAGAGAAAGGGAGGATTTTCCCATAGGAACAATCCATCTTCCCAAATACAAAGGTACCTGTGATATGGATATATGAACTTTCTATATTTATGTGAACTTTCCAAAACACCAAGAAAAATGGCCTAACAAACCATCCCAAAGTGTTAAAATCATGTGCCTTAAAACCATGACCATGTATTTGCTTATGATTCTACTGCCTGGGGTGGGCTCAGCCAGGTGGTTCTTCTCTTGGCTTGTGTGGGATCCCTCACAGGGCTGTCATCATCTGTTAGTTCAAGTAGGGTGGATGGTCCAGATGGCCTCAAATTTCTGGCAGTTGGTGCTGACATTCTCTAGGTTACCTCTGTTCTATTCCACCTGGCCTCCTATCCTGCAGTAGACTAGACAGAATTTCTTTATATCATGGTGTCAGAGCGGCATTTTAAAAGGGTAAAGAGGAGGCTATTTCAAGGCATCTTGGAGCCTGGGTTGTAGGACTCACATAGTATCACTTGGGCCACATTCTATCAGTCAAAGCGAGTTTAAGACTAGCCCAGATCTAGAGAATGAGGAAATTGACTCTCACTTTTGATGCCAGGTGCTAAAAACTAGTTCACAGGTCATTTCATGGACCCTGTGTAAAGTAGCCTTAGAATTACTTCATTCCTACGGATTTGGTCAGAACCTCAGTTGGTACTTTCTAGGTCCCCTAGTTTGATCATCTCTGTGGATCCTGGTTCCAGTTCTCCTGGGAATTGCTTTATTCCTGGGAGACGAGAGTTGCTACTTTCTTAGTAGGTTGTAAAGACTCTATCTGGCTTCACTATAGACACTGAAACCAGTGACTCCGATGACATTATGACAGCATGTGGACTCCAGCACATGAAGGCAAAAGCCACCTAAGCCAACACACATCCACTGCCAGTTGTTTTTTTTTTTCCCCCCCCCTATTTATCTTCAGTCGGTAGGGAGAGGACATTTTATTCTGAATGGCCGAAGAAAGAACTGAAACAGTAATCAACTTTTTGGCAAAGGCAGAACAGAGAGGTCACTTAAATCGCCCAAGGTCACACGATGGCCAAATGATCTAAGCCACTGGGGATGGATAGCAAACATTTTCTCACATTTTTGGTTTCTCTGTGGGTAGGAACAAAGCATGATTTAAAATAAAACGTACAAGCTCTCTTTTGAGCAAATCCTTCTGTCATTTTGAGGCGAGCTGGCAACCACCTCGCCTTTTTGTTCAGAAAGTCTTTTGGAAATCAAGTAGAGGCACGTTCTCGAAGCAATACCAAGCATAACAAGTGTCTTCGCTTCCTGCATGTGCCTCTTTGTTCCTTTAACCCAAAGGAGCAACTGTGGAAATAGAAATCAGGAATCCAGCAATTCTTAGTAGTTATTAGTTGGAATTTGTGTTATTCTATCACCCTTAATGCTGGCAAAAAATTACTTCTTTGTTTTGCACTGGGGAGAAGTGGAGTCTCTTTGAGGTAGCAGGAATAAAGATGTGTTGATTCAACGCATTTTGTGTTAGATTAGCTAGACTCAGTAAAATGACATGCCCCTGTGTCTCAGGTTGCCTGTGTTTTGCTAAGATAGGAAGGATCCCCTCGGGGACAGACAGGCCTGGGGCTAATTATGCTGCAGGGTGAATTCATCACTAAATCTTTTCCCTAACAAAGACAAATTACCTCATAGGTTTTACAAGGCCCTAAAAAATTAGGTGAGTGAAGCTAACGTCCAGCCAGCACATGAACCCGGAGTCAGCACGTGGCACTTAGCCAGAGAGACTCCTCATTGTTGGTTTGTACAGACAGAGATGAGAATAGCAACCATCATCGGGCACACAGTTCATGAGATCTCTCGCAGACCATGATCTCTGATCCTCACTGCAGTCACCGAGAGGGAGGCATTATTATTACTTCATTTGCAAACAAGTAGTGGTTTGGAAATATTAGAACCTTAGAGTCAAAAGACCTTGGGTTTCGCAGACATACAGTTCTCAGCTCCAATTTTGTCTCCACCACTCATTTGCTATATGACATTAGCAGTTCTTAAATTTCAAATCTCTTTGAGACTTACTCTTCTCATCCCATAATGGGGATGATAATACCTATCTTGTAGGCTTGTGACAGCAGAGGAGAATTCATTCACCCTTGCACACATACACAGTAATGGCACCTTGCAAGTATTATCAGTGGTTGTTAAGCAGTGGACCAGTGGACCCTGAAGTCAGGCTCCTTGTTCAAACTCTGGCTGTGTCCTCTGCCAATGGTCATAAATTTAAAAACTAGCCTCTCTGTGCCTTATTTCCTATTTATAAAATGTGGACAATAATAACAGCTGCTCCAATAGTTCATTATAAAGCTTAAAATTCATGGTAGCAGGGGAAGCCAATAGGAAGCACTTAAGTGATGCTGATGATAATGATTCTCTTAATCTCTCATGCGATGTGTCCCAGGTCACACGGCACGTAAGGTCCAGAGCCAGGGTCCCATCCCAGGTCTTCCAACTTTTAAGTTCTCAGGTTTTTCTGTTGTGAGACAGGAGCACAAAATTAAGGGCAAGAATGGCAAACAACTTGGAGTCCCTAGAGATGGGATTTCTGTGACGGCAGAGATGACTTGAGCAACTTTCAAGAGACAATGGAAGTGTGGGAGGGCTGGACTAATGCCTTCCATATGGCCGGGGTGGGACCTCTCAGGCTTTGATCAGGGAGGCTCAGAATGAGGTTATGTTGCAAGACCTGCATAGCCTTTCTAGCCTGTGCACAGACCATGTGGGTCATGGATGCAGTTGTGGAGCTATTGGAGCTGGGGAGTAAACGGCAGGGTCTATCTTTAGCTCAAGCTAGATGGAGGGACCCTGCTACAGTCAGAGGGAGCCCATATTACCCATTTATTTTCCTCCCTTTACTCCCTTATAGCTTCCTCTTTTCAGGGAAGTACTGGGGATGGTCATTTATATCTCTAGGAAAAAGTGTCTTCTCCTGTATCTATCATTCATCCTCTTTGCTAGCACTACCCCCACCCCCTTTTTTTCTTTTTGGGACAGAGTCTCACTCTGTTGCCTGGGCTAGAGTGCCGTGGCATCAGCCTAGCTCACAGCAACCTCAAACTCCTGGGCTCAAGCAATCCTCCTGCCTCAGCCTCCTGAGTAGCTGAGACTACAGGCATGTGCCACTATGCCAGCTAATTTTTTTCTCTATGTTTTTTTCTTCAGTTGTCCAAATAATTTCCTTCTATTTTTAATAGAGACGGGGTCTCGCTCTTTCTCAGGCTGGTCTCGAACTCCTGAGCTCAAAGCATCCACCCGCCTCGGCCTCCCAGAGTTCTAGGATTACGGGCATGAGCCACTGCGCCCAGCATAGCACTACCCTTTGACCAAGGTCAGATGATTGGTGTCTGAAGATTCCATTTCCTTATCTATAAGTCAGGTAACAAAGTATCCATAAATAAATCTATTAGTATTTTAACTAAGACCAAATAAGATAATGCAGGTAAAGCACTTAGCTATTTATTAGCCACTGCCTTACTATTTATTGATGACACTATTGGAGATGCAGTATTAAGGGTAGGGCGGCAAGAAAGGGATTTTGGTCTTTGATTACTGTCTGAAGGTCTGGGTTTGAGTCCTGTCTCTGTCACTGATGAGTTGTGTAACCTGGGAAAGTCATTTTCTCTTTCAGACCTTGTCCTTTTTGTACCCCCCCCCATCTTACTTTGGAAAAGAACAAGATTGAAAGGTTATATTTCAAGAAACATTAGTCCTATGAGATTGTCCTTAAAATGAAAAGGGTTTCAGGGGACATGGAAGTCTGGGGAACTTTGTAGCTTATATTCTAGAAATTCTCAATGTACGTTATCATAGTAAAGGCCCTGAGAAGTCCTGCAGTAAAGACACCTATTTAATTTGGCTTAAACTAAAGTTTCCCAAAGCCATTCGGCCGTAGTATGTTTTACATTCCATAATAGCAAATCACCTTCCATGGATTATTCTTTGGGATGTGCTGGACTAGGGGATCTCCTAAAGGCCTTTTTAACTTTGGCAATCTTTTCCTCTCTCTACCCACATCACCTGCATTCAACGTTTCTGTAGTTTCAGCTTCAGGTACAAAGAGGGTATGCTCCCCTTGCTGATAGGCACTACCCCTGTCCTAAACCTCGTGGCATAGGTGACTGACAGGGTCTATATTTACACAGAGCCACATAGATAAAACCTACACCCATCAGTGTTCGAGCAAAGAAGATAATATGCAAAGTCTAAAAATGTGCTTTGTGACGTTTTTATTGCTGCCAATGCCATTTTTCCCTCTGTCCCCTGGGCAGCCTTTTCTTTAGAAATTGTATTCTGCTTTTCTCACCCAAGTGGAAAGAAAAACTTGGAAGCAGAAGCCTTTCATTGCCTACTGAGTAGCTGAGCCAAATAAGGGTGATGGTCTGGAAACCAGAAACTTTGGATCCTAGTTCTGCCTATGCCATGAACTTGACCTTGATCTGGAGCAGGTCACTTGTCCAATCAAACCCTGCATTTCTCCAGCTAGGAAGTAAAGGAATTGAACTGGATTGGTCTTGGTGTTCTCATCCAGCATGAAATGTGGTTTCTATCTACCTAAATAAAGTCCATTTTTTAATCCGGCAGTTCCACGGTTTGTCACTGCAGCCTCCGTTAGTCGCCATCGGATACTGTATGGTTTGCATTAGCCTCCCTGCGCCAACAAACTCTAGTGGGGACAGAAACAGCTCAAGCCCATCTGGCTCTTTTAAAGGGAGGTGGCCTCATCCCTCATATGTTGGTGCCCACACCAACCTCACCCTCACTCTGTGGGAAAATACTCTCTCCAGCTACTGAGACAGCCTGTGTCCACTAGATCAACGGCCCAGATTGTAGGGATTTGGGTATTTTCTTTTTTTTTTTTTTTTAAATATTACAATAAAAGAAATATCATTGACACCAACCCTAATTTAAGTTATGTGAAGGATTTTACTTAAATCCACAAAAGCAATGAGAACCAGACCCGGGCCGGCAAAAAGGGCCAGACACAATGGCTTGGATTAAGGCACAAGGATCAGCTTCAATTTGGAGGCTGAAGATTGTTCTTTCTTTTGTGGCTCTGTCAGGCCCTTAACATCACTTAAGCATAATTGACTTGGGGGAACTGAATGTTGTGAATGTGTACATTGGCTTCTGGGTCTCCAAAAGTTTGCTTTAAATGAGCTCGAATTCCCTGAATCACTGAGCACAGAATCTCCACTGAGAAAAAGCCTCAAGTGTTGATTTTGGGGTTGTTTACTGTGCTCCTCTCCTTGCTCCCGTATGTGATCAGCTAATTAAGACCTGCTTGGGGCTTGTCTGAATCCCCTTAGTGACTCCTTGTTGGTGGGGGGTGGTCCTCGCACTTGCAGGTAGAGAAACATCAAACATCTGGGCTGGATCCGTGAGTTTACCACTCCATGACCTTGGGCCATGTGTTTTGCCCCTCTGCAGTCCTGCTCAGCTTCCTTTTCTGCAAAATGTGGTGGATAATCCCTGCCATGAAGCCCTTCATGGGACTGCGCTGCTGATATACCTCCTCTCCCCTCCCCAATGTGCTCTATAACACCTGTGGGCAGGCTTGGCTTTGTCCAAGTCCACCTTGTTCTCTTGTGCCTTTGCAACTTGGCAAAGGCTTTTCCTGCTTCTGACAACAACTCACCTCTTTTGCTTGTTGAACTTGTACTTGTTCTTCCAGATTCAAATGAAGTGTTTTCTCCCCAGGTAGTTTTTCTTGATGTTCCCAGGCTTAGATACCCCCATTCTGTGCTCCTCTGACACCCTGTGTTTACATTTGTCACAGTGCCACGCTCTCAGACTCTGCTGTCATGGTGTGTTCCCAGCACTCCATCCTCCATATGGTGGCGAATGCTCTTCTAGGCATATTATAGTTGGCAAAGGAAAGTGAAGACCGTATCTTATTTCAGCACACCAGTGCTGAAAAGCTCCTGTCAGTGAGCTGAGTAAAGGAGGGGAGGAAACAAAACCAATTTGGTGGTGATCTGTTATAAGCCGGTATACTTTAGGTATTTTACCTCATTTAACCTCTTCAAATTCGAATGATGTATGTGGTAGCAATGTAATTTGAAAGAGGAAGAAATTGAATCTCAGAGATTGTAAGTATCTTAGAGCATCAGTTGGATACTTCAGGAAGCAGACCCCAAGACAACATTAGTAGTGTAAGTCTCCCGTGTTTTGTGTGTGTTGTGTGTGGGAGGAGGGGTGGATGGGTATGTGCGTGGAGGGGATGCTTTTGAAAGATAAAACAGGAAGGAAGCAGCATTAAGCAGGGAAATCCTTCAGACTGCACCGTGGATCAGATGCATGTAAAAGCAGAGAGGTGGGGACACAGAATTTGTCAGAGAGCCAAGAGCACGGTGCAGATATGATAAAATATCAGCTAATTCAGCAGGGGGCCTCCAGAGCAAAGACTGACCACTAGAGGTGCTGCAATTGGGTAGAAATGGTCATGCTTTAGTATCTCCATCATGCTCAGAAGCTGGGGCGAGTCCTGAAAGCATTGCAGCTGGAAGTTCTCAGCTAACTGTGTTCATTGCCACATTTAATCTAGATGTTCCAACAAAGCCATGATCTGAAAGTGGGTCAGTCGACTGTAAAGTCCATTTTCTACTACGCTACACTTCTGAAACTTAAGGGGCCTCCTGTTACATATCCTGAAATAAAGCTTTAAAGATCAAATGCATGATCAAGATTTATTTTAATACCAACATAAATATGACATTGAAGTTCAAGGTCCTATGTAAAATAAGATACAAGGTGACCTTCTAGTTCACAATCTTGCTTCCATTATCCTGTTTCCTCTCTCTCGAAATTGTCTTGGCAGGACCTACAGGGATCATAGAATACTCTGAATGATTAAAAGTTATTAAAACCCCAGATGATTGAATCCACTGATTAAGCAACTATATGGACCTCCAAATCACATAACAGGCTCTAATGGCTGCCAAGTGTTGTAACCCTGGGCTGGAAAGGCAAGGGATTTATACAAGCTGGATTGCTTCTCACACTTCCTTCACCAAGGCTTGATTTATGCCAAGTCTTGATTAACCATGACCTCATCGTCATTGGAGAGATCCTGGGACTGCAACCTTTCAACTTCCTCCATCGATAGCCACCAGAGGGCCACCAGAGTGGAATGGCATGGGATCCATCACAGTATGAATTCTCTGGAGTACTCAGAAAACTACAAATCAATATAGAACCTCTTCTTTCAATCCAGCTCTTTCAGATCTTTACAAAAAAGCTGCCGATAAGGCATCAGAAAGATCAAGATGAGTTCAGATGATTCTGATGCTCAGTTTTGTAAAGCCAGATCTAGAAATGGTGGTAAAGATAAAGTCTCCATCACTCTGCTTCTTAGATCCCAACCTTAGAGCTAATGAGTTCCTCTTGGGCTGGAGCTCAGATAATACTCATCTTAAAAAAATGAGCAGACTGGTGGCTGGCACCAGAATCTTGAGTCTAGTATACACTAATCCCAGTCTACACTAATCTTAAAAGTGCTGGTCCCAAAGTCACCTGTTCTTTAGTGTTAAAGACAAGCCTAATATCCAGTCCAGTGGTCTGTTAGAATTATAGGAAGTCATATAGCTCTTCAAATTAACATGAGGGTGGCTGGCTGAACTGGTGCTGAGCTCCCCATCCCTCTAGATATTCAACCAGAGGCAAGAAAGTCATCTCTCAGGTAGGCTGCAGATGAGAGCCCTATAGAGAAGAGGAAGTTTGAATTCATAAGTTGTCTTGTAGCTCTGAAAATAAATCTCTAATAACGATGGGCAACAACAATCCAGTAGAAAACAAATGACCCTAATTCATGCCTCATACCATATCTGCCAACATCTTTCTCAGATCATGCTCTTATCTTTGGACATTTATTTTCTAACTTGTATCACTCAATTGTTAAAATCAACAATAACCCCTTTGTATAGTTCTCTGTGATCCATCCTGACTATGAAACTTTTCCGATCTGATATTCTTTCTATTTAGACTCCATCCCTCATGTTCCTTTTCTTATCTCAGAGCGTGACATAAACTTGGGTGCCACCTACATTAGCTATGTATTACTTTGTAACAAATTACCCTAAAACATCGTGGCTTACAACAATAAGCATTTATTATCTCACAGGAATTCAGAAATGGTTAGCTGTATGGTTCTGACCTCTCCTGAGGTTGCAGGAAAGATGTCAGTCTGGGCTGAAGTTATCTGAGTGCTTGGTGGGGCTGGGGAATCTGCTTCAGGATGGCTTTCTCACAATGGTCTGGTTGTCGCCAGAAGGCCTCAGTTCCTTTTCATGGGGGCTTCTCCATGTGCTGCTTGAGTACCCTCACAACATGGTGACTGGCTTCCTGCAGAGTGCAAAATCCAAGAGGACCCAAGACCAAAGCCACAATTTTTTTATGGACTAGCCTTAGTCATTTCAGCAGCATTTTATAGGTTACACAAGTGAACTCTTTTCAGTATGATAAGGGACTACACAAAAGCGTGACTACTGCAAGGCAGAGATCAGTGGGGGACTTTTTGGAAGCCAGTTGCCATGCCTATAACTTGGAACGTACTGTTCCTTTTGCCTTGATTGTTCTTGCATCTTCTCTACCTAGCCCTCTCCTGTCCATTCTTACAGAATCATCTCGAATGCCACCAACTTTGTGGATTCTTCTCTCAATCTATAAACAGAAATAATCATTTTCTCTGTTTCATTCTTGTGCATGTGGCTATCCAATTTTCCCAGCACCATTTATTGACTAGGGCTTCCTTTCCCCAGTGTATGTTGTTGCCTGCTTTGTCACAGATCAGTTGGCTGTATGTGGATGGTTTTATATCTGCGTTCTTTGTTCTGTTCCATTGGCCTATGTCTCTTTTTTTCTTTTCTGTTTTTCCATAGCACTTTGGATGTATCTCATAAAAAGATGCATTTTATTATAAAGTACAAAGTGTACATTTTTCTACCAAGAGGGATGTAAAAGAAAGTGCCATATCTTATTTAGTGTTTTTAATACTGTTAGGTTTTGGCAAGGAATAGGTGCTTAGGGAATGTTTTAATGAATTAATCTCATTTTTTTCATCTCATCATCCCTAATCTTGTTTCAGAGGCCAAAATTACTACTAATAAAAATCAAAGTATGAAACAGTACCTAAGATAGAGTAAAAGACACCAAATGTAAACCTAAGTATAACTTTTAATAGGAAATAACTTTCTGCAAGGAAAACTTGGGATAAAATGGAATGTATCATTGTGGAAACAGGAAAAAGATCTAACAGTCATGTTGCCCAAATCTGTCCTTTTGAAAAGGGGAAAAATTAAGGCCTCCTCTATTTTTTTTTTTTTTTTTGAGACAGAGTCTTGCTTTTTTGCCCAGGCTGGAGAGTGCATCATTCAATGATCATAGTTCACTGTAGCCTCAAACTCCTGGGTGTTCAATTATCCTCCCACCTCAGCCTCCAGAGTAGCTGAAACTGCAGCCACTTTTTTTTTTTTTTTTTTTTTTTTTTTTTACAGATTGGATTTTACTTTGTTGCCAAGGCTGGTCTTGAACTCCTGGCCTCAAGCATCCTCCTAAAGTGCAGGGATTACAGGTCTGAGCTACTGTGCCTAGTCTGACTCATTCTAACATGTATGTTTTCATAGCAGAAATTAGAAAAGGGATTAATTAACCTTGACAAAAATAGGACAATTAAATAGCTTGAGTAGATTTAGCTTTTATTTTTTTATCACTTTGATAACCTCAAATCTCTAATCTCATCCCCCCAAGTCTTCCTTGAAGAACTAGAAATAGAATGAATGACTTGAATGGGTCAGAAGTGACTGGGAAAGCAGATATTAACCTCAAGACATGAAGGGAAGACTCAGGCATTTGGTACAAGGCATAGGTAGGTAAGATCTCTTAAAGAAAAGAAAGAACACTTAGATAAAACCTCATTCACTTCTTGAATTCCAGTGCTCTCTGTTCTCCATGCAGGATGCTAACTTCCAGAGAGGGGTATATATTCTATGAAGACGGAAAAAATAAATGCAATGGCAAAGGCTTCTCTAAGTAATCAAGACCAACATTTAGCAATAAAACCAGCAATGGGGAATAGAGGAAATTGGAAAAGGGACAGAGAATACTAACTTTTTCAAATCCAATCTTGAATTTAAGCTGTATTTTTTTCTCTGCATAGATCCAGGGCTCCTTTAAGACCCTTGGCTCATTTTCTGTGACCCTCACCATCTAAAATTGGTGCAAGTAGTTCTCATTGTCAACAGTTGTGTGTTAATATCAATGTGAGTTTTGAGATGTTCCTAGGTAAGAAGGAAGGTGAGGTACCTGTGGATGAAGAGAACTCTACTGCAAATAGCCCCATTGCACCAAACCTACCACGAAGGTGTTGGCAGGGGATTTGCTGTTGGCATAGCAACAGTGACATACATCTATATCACTGTTTGATTTGAGTTTGCCAATAAGTTCCCTGAGGACCACTTCCCCCATCCTCATTGTGTCCCATGTCAGTGCAGCAACTAATACTCAGCACAGATGTTTTCAATCTTTGCTTGTTGAACCCACCCAGGGAAGATAAGTAAATTGCTTCAGCAATTGCACTTTCAGGCTGCTTACACAATACACTGAAGTAATTCTTAGATTTTTTTCTGAGACTGGAAACCATCATAAAATTATGGAAGATTCAAGGGCTTGGAAGAGCCCTTAAATGACTCATATACAGTGTTGTTGGGACCAAAGAAATGGTTTTCAGCCCTGCTGAATATTAGAATAACCTGGAGAACTGACAGCTCTATCTCAGGTCAAAGGAATCAGAATCTATGGAGGTGGGGCATGGGTATATTTTTTACATTCTCTCCAGGTTATTATGATATGCGTTTGGATTTGAGAATCAGAAGATCTAATGATATCTAGAGCTCAAAGAGGGTGTGAGAATAAATCAAGTTCACACAGTGCAAAGTCCTAAACCCCAGGTTTTATGGCTTGCAATGTGAAGTGATATTGCATTATAGTTTTAATTTGCATTTCCCTAATAATTAGTGATGTTGAGCATTTTTCATATATCTGTTGGCAATTTGTGTGTCATCTGTTAAATAATGTCTATTCAGAGCACAAGAGGTGGACTCCCTTTTACAACAGCCCACTCCCACAATTGTGACATTAACCCATTCATGAGGGCTCTACTCTAATGAACATATCACTGCTTATTAGACCCTCCCTACATTTCAGTACTGTTGCATTGGGAATTGAGTTTCTAACACAGGAATTTGGGGCACATATTCAAACCATAACAAACAGTTGTGCTAAAAAAAGTATTCTTGGTTGGCAGATTTTAAAAATTTTCTGTAGCACTTTGAATATATTATCCCACTCTCTCCTGGCCTGAAGGATTTTTGCTGAGAAATCTTCTGATAGCCCTATGGAGACTCTCTTACATGATATGCTTTTTATCTCTTTCTGCTCTCTGAATTGTTTTTGAGTTTTGATACTGTATTGCATGTCTTGGTGAATTCCTCTTGGGGTTGAATTTTATTGGACACCTCTGTACTCTCTGTACCTGGATGCTGGCATCTTTCCCAGATTTGGAAAGTTGTCAGCCATTATTTTTTTAAATATACTTTCTCGTTCTTTCTTTCATCTTCTTCCCTGATTCCTATCATGCAAATGTTACTGTTCTTGATGGTGTCCCATAATTCCCATAGGTTCTCTTAATTTTTCTTTTTGCTTCTTTTCTTTTTGCTAGATAACTCCAAAGGTTCTGTATTTGAGCTTGCTGGTTCTTTCTTCTACTTGATCAAGCCTGCTATTGAAGCTTTGTATTGAATTTTTCAGTGTAGTGATTGTATTCTCCATCTCTAGGATTTCTACTTTTTTAGAGAAAATGTTTCTATTTTTTGATCAAACATCTCATTTTGTTCATGTATTGTTTTCTATGTATATTTCATAATTAACTTCAAGAGGATTATTCTGAATTCTTTGTTTCATAGATCTCCATTTCTTTAGAGTCAATTATTGGAGCTTTATTAGTTTCTTTTGGTGGTGTCATGATTCCTGTTCTTTATAATCTTTGTGTACTTTTGAGGAGACAGCTACATCTATGTGCATTTGAGGAGTCAGCTACCTCTTCTGGCCTTTGTGGTGTTCTTTGGCAGGGATAGACCTCCATTATTTAGTCTAGCCTGTGATTCTGGAAGGGCTAGCTGGTAATGACCCTGGGCAGGGAGAGCTTGCTGTTGGGTTGTCTAGTTGACTGGGTTACTGCCTTATCTCTGAGGTTGGGGTGAACTGCTTGCTGAGTTCTGTTGTCCAGTGAGACCACAGGCTGGGCTTTACAACCAGGCAAAGCTGCTGGCTGGGCACTGCAATTGTCTCTGATCAGGAAAGGTTGCAGGGTTCATTCCCCCACCGGGAGGTTACTATTTGGTTTCTGCAGCTGGAAAAGGATGAAGACTGGGCTTTTGGGTTAGATACAGTTGCTGATAGGGATGAACAAGTCCAGAGGGTATGCTCCATAGAATTCATAATTGAGATGCATCTCCCTGCCTGGGTGAGGTCTTGGAGTGAGGTCTGAGTCTGGGCTGAGCCACTGCTTGGATTCCCAGGTCAGGAAGCCGTAGCCCCTGCACTCTGTAGAAATGCTCAGTCATGGATGACTCCCTGCCTTGGAGGGGCCTTTTAATAGATCTTGAAACTGGGCCAAGCTGATGTTGTGACTCTCAGTTTGGGCAGATCTAGCCTCTGTGTTCTGCCAAAATGTACAAAGGCTTCCCTGAATGGGTGAGGCTGTGAGGCTGGTCATCTAGGGACTGAAGTCATGTTGAACTTCCTACTGTGCTTCCAGGAGCAATCAGCTCAGCTTCACAAGTGAGCTATGTTGGCTGGTATTTCTGATTGGGTACAATTGCTGACAGTAACAGAGCTACCACCAAAACCTACATACTCATCACTGTGAGCTCTGTTCCTTTCTTTGTTTCCACCTGACCCTAGGTAGTCTGGCCTTGCCATTACCCCCAGGGATCCCCATGAGCTGAGACAGGAGTGGGCTTCCTGGGAAGCCTCTCAGAATGCTATGGAAGCTGGATGTCCACTTCTAGTTCTCTTTTCTGCTGTTGATACCCTGGGCCCAGAGGAATCCTTTCAGGTCCATGGCCTGCCCTCAAAATAAAGCTATGAATAAGGAAAGAAAATAAGAGAGAAGGAAAAAAACTTACCCCTTTGCCATTTGCTTCTTCACATTTGAGTTCCCTCTACCACATACCTGCTTATGTTTATTTTCTAGAATCTTCAGGCAGTTGTTTTTCATACTTTGTCTAAAATGTATCACTGAGGAGTTGGTGTGCAGGAAGCTTATGCCATCAGAACTGTAAGTGGGAGCCACAGGGAATTTTCTAAGCATACCTTATCACTGGCTTTTTTTTTTTAAAGGCTCCTCTCCTTCCTGAGTAGAAAGACTTTGTTTCTGCCTGAAACAGACTAAATTCTAAACCCAGTAATATCATATTTTTTGCTGTGTGATTTTAAGTGAGTTATTTAATGTTATTGAATCTCAGTTTCCTCCTGCTTAAAAGGGAGGACTTGATGTGAGAATTAAAGAGTGCAGATAAAGTACAATATCTGGCACCTGATTGGGGCTTAGTAATATCAGCCCAGTGTTTTCCGTGGAAAGGAATTGAACCATTATAGCTGGTGATTACGTGGCTACTGCATTTGAAGGCAGTAAAACCAAAGTCTGAATTATCTGGGTTGATAAGATGATCTAGATAACTCCTAAATCTCCCTGACACTCTGTACTGGGGATACTGAGACACCTAACTCTCAAAGCTAATCTTCCAAAAAGCAATCCTTTACAAAGTAACTCTGAAAGACTCTTTGTGCTAGCAAACAATACCCAAAGTGTGCCTTCCAGAGAGACAATATGGTAAAGCAGCACGTTAATCTTGCCCCAAATCCTGTTTCATGTCTTCCGGACCTTGCAGAGGGGAGAGAGGTAGAAACAATTGGTCCATTGAGAATCACAGGCCGACCTCCAACTGAGACCTCTACCTGGGTGACTACATTTGGATGCAGAACAAGCGCTCTGGCCCCAGCCAAAGGTTGTTTCCTGTTCCCTGAGTGAGGCTGGCTGTACTTCAGTTATGAACTCTGCTAGCAAAACCGTGACACTGAAAAAGACGTTAAAAGTCCCCTCCCGTTCAGGATTTAATTAATGGTCGCACAGGAACAAAGTTCTTCCCACTCTGGGGAAAGGAGGAGACTGGCAGCTGGCCACTCCCAGGCCGCCAGCTGTCAGTCCTTCCAGGACCTCAGCCATGCCCCTGTGCCAGGGAGCTGGCAGCTGGGGTTAGATGATCCAGGCCTCAACGTCGTCTCAGCCATAAAGGAACCTGCTTATCAAGTTATTTCCTGAAAAGCTTCAAAACCATAAAACTCTTCTTTACAGATTTATTGAGGTATCATTGACACATACAAATTATATATATTATGTACAACGGGACGTTTTGATATATGTATACATTGTGAAACGATGACCACAATCAAGCTAATTAACATACCCATCACCTCATACAGCTACCCCTCTCCCTTTCTCTCTCTCCTTCTCTCCTTCTGTGTGGTGAAAATATTTAAGATCCACTCTTAGCAAGTTTCAAGTATATAGTATTATAAACTATAGGTACCATGCTGTACATTGGGTTTCCAGAATTTATCTGGTTTATAACTGAAACTTTGTACACTGTGACCAACATCTCCCCCTTTCTCCTTGTCCCCCCATCCCTGGAAAACACCATTGTACACTGTGCTTCTGTGAGTTTGAGTATTTGGGATTCCCCAGATAAGTGAGATCATGCATATTTGTCTTTCTGTGTGTGGATTATTTCACTTAGCACCATGTCTTCTACGTTCATCCATATCGTTGCAAACAGCAGGATTTCCTTTTTTCAGGTCTGAATAATGTTCCACAGAGTATATGTCATGTTTGGTTTATCCACTCATCTGTCAGTGGCTGCCTATGTTGATTCCGTAACTTTGCTATTGTGATTAAGGCTGATTTCATTTCCTTTGAATATATACCCAGAAGTGGGATTGCTTGATCTCATGGTCGTTCTATTTTTAGTTTTATGAATAACCTGCATACTTTTCCTATAATGGCTTTACTAATTTACATCCCCACCAACAGTGTGCCAGGGTTTCCTTTTCTCCCCATCCTTGCCAACACTTAAGCTTTTTGTCTTTCTGATTATATCCATTCTAACAGGTGTGAAGTGACATTTCATTGTGGTTTTGATTTGTTTCCCTTTTTATATACCCATTGGCCATTTGTATGTCATCTTTGGAGAAATGTCTGTTCAGGTCTTTTGCCCATCTTTTAATCAGATTATTTGTGTTTATGGGGTTTTTGGGTTTTTTGCTAATGAGTTATGAGTTCCTTATGTATTTTGGATATTAACCCCTTATCATATATATACACAAATATACAAATATTTTCTTCCATTCTATAGGTTGCCTTTTCAAGCTGTTGGGTGTTTCCTTTGCTGTGTAGAAGTTCTCAGGTTCATGGAACACAAAACCTCTTGTCTATTTTTTGCATTTGTTGCCTGTGCTTTTGGGCTTACAGCCAACGAACTATTCTTACCAATGTTAAGAAGCATTCCCCCTATGCATACATAAACTCTTCTTTTACCCTCAAAATATCCTTAGCTATTGCTAGAGCATCTGTTGATTTATTCAGTATTGTCATCTTTCTTTGGCTGTGACTTTTATAGTTACCATTTGTTGAACAATACTATGTGCCAGGTACTTCCCTTTTGTGAACAGTACTTTATAAAACATTCAACACAATTCTGGCTATTGATACTATAGTTACTCCTGAATAGGTCAATTACTAATGAATGAATGAGACATTGGTTGAGAGTCTTTCCAGGCATTTTTGGTTTTCTGTGCTTGCAGGCAAAGTGGATCCTGGAAGGGCGAGCCTGCACTTGAAAAAGAGATGCAGGTGCTAGTTGTGGGAGTAGAATCACACCACAGGCTGGTGTGTCAGGAAATGGCTAAGGGATGCAAGCAGATATGGTTAAAGCACTATGTACCTTCTACTGCAATCACACACGTTTCTGCTTAGCCTTACCAAGGTTGCAATTTTGTGTCTTCGGGATCCCTTGGTTAGTGGTGGTCCACATCCAGGAATCATGAGCCTAGTGAGGGAGGAATTTCCATCTCTTTCTCTTAAACTTTGTAAAATCCAGTACACATGGTGCTCAGTTTCATTGAATAAATAAATGCCTATTTCTAGATGCAGAAGTTAAGACTCAGAGAAATGACGTGACACTGCCATTGGCTAGGTGGGTTCTTTGGGGGAATTCAGGATCTGAACTTGAGGTTTCTGTGGATGCAGATTCCTTGCTCTTAATCAGCATAATAGCATCTTCATGAATCCACTGCCATTGTATGAAACGTCTACGAGTCTTAAATCATATGCATAATTAGGAGAGTTAGTTATTTCATGTTTTAAGATTCAGATAATTACAGAAAATTCAGAGTAATATGTGGAAAATACAAAGTATCTGTCTTGCACATAGCAGATGCACATCAGTGTCAGTTGTGAACATTATCATTACATCATCATTGCTTCTTCCTGTTCTGCCCATTCTTATTGGTAGTTTTAGGGAACTCTAGCATCTTATTACATTGTGATTCTTGGTTTTCCAGGTAGATTCTAGGAAAATTTTACGAAAGAAAGTGAAGCACTGAAACTTTGTCAGATGATCTTAAAACAGATTTTTTAAAAAAATCTGTTTCATAAAATCCACAAGATGCTAAAGAACACCGTGTCCAAATTTCCTTTCCCTAGTATTTTCTCCTGTAATGAGTGGGGTAGAAAGGAGGGATCAATACCAAATTGGTTTTCCTACCCTCCACCCTCTCCAACCCCAGCCTTACTGTGGATTCTTTTCCCCTTAGGATGGAGGTAGCTATTAATACAAATGCAGATGTGGCTGCTTCTGCCAAACTCTTAAAAAGTAGGTCAAATGAGTAAGGTATAATGCCATTAGTGGGCCCCTGTCATGCCAACTATTTTCTGCTACCTGAGCCCAGAATTTAATGATGCTTCCACCCCACTTGCTCCTGAAAGGTCTCTACCCTTCAAGAACATCACAGCAACAACACGTGTGAGCCCAGGCAGTCCTTATTTCCAGCACCGTCCTTTTAATTTAAACAGCTTTGTTGAGATACGATTTACATACTGCAAAATTCACGCGTTCAGTGTCAAGTCCAATGGTTTTAGTGCAACATTCAATAGTATTTTTTATTTGTGGTTCAGGGCAAAGTAATAGCTCAGATCCCTGTAGGTAACAGACTTTTGGAAAAGAAATGGTTAAGATAGTTTTATTTTCATGTCACATTTTCCATACACAGAGGGAGAATGGACAACATTCTTATGTTTTTTATGATGCCAGAGTATTTCTCTTGGAGGAGGGGAACTTAAGTTAATATCATATATATATCATATGAACTCAGTAATGTCTCTTCTTAGGTTTCTGTCTGAAACTACTCATTAAAAATGTCCCCAAACTCTAAAAATGTTTGCCTGTCAAGTAAAAAGAAATCAGTATTTTATAATAGAGTGAAAAGTATGCTTGCCTAAATATTATTATAACTGACCTGGCCTCACTATTAAACTGGCCTCAGTATTAAAATGACCTGGCCTCACTATTAAAATGACCTGGCCTCACTATTAAAATGATCTGGCCTCACTGGCTAATTTTTGGAAAGACCTGGAAAAGCTTGGAATAGTTTTCACATCTATGAAATGGGAGAGAGAAATGATCCCTAAATTATTTTAGTTCTTAATTTCTATAAATTGTGGATAATTCTCTGCTTAATGGTATAATTTTATGATTTTATTAATTTAGAAGTGGGCTAAAACACTTTTGCATCATCCTGATGAACTTATGTGATATTCACAATAACGGACACAAAACAACCATTATCAGATGTTATCTAGGATGAATGTAAAAGTGAGGATTTAAAAAAAAAAATCTTAGGACTGTACGACCTTGTACCGTTGCCTAAGTGTTTGGATAAGCATTCTGTGTTTTCATGTCTAAGTTCCTTTGGATTAGAAACAATACATTTTTACATGCATGGATCTCACATTTGCATTTGATGCTGAAGAAATGGTTGCTAAAAGAATAAATGTATTTTAGTTAGCAAAAAAGCAGGAAAAAATGTTAGTTGAGGCAGACCAAACTATAAAAGGGGGGACTCAGCATGCCAGAGGGAATTTTAGCATGAAAACAAATACTATTCTCTAAGAAAATGTGAATTGTCTATTCCCTCAGCAGACCTAGCTGTAAGTAATAATAAGCCCTGGACAATATGGACATCAGGACAAAGGAAGAGCTTTGCTGAATACAATAACAATTATCCCTTTATTGGTTTCAGACTATGTGGATATAGAAATAGACAAGTTTTTAAATATTTGGAAGCAATCTTTTTTTTTTTAATAAAACACTAAAACTGTGAATTAATAAAAGTAGCCTTTAAACAGAGAGATCAGAGGCCCAGAAATGCACAAACATTGAAATTGACTTGTTTACCTTGGCCAAAAACATCATTCTAATGTCTTCCCTATATCATGAAATTTTTTTTTTTTTTTTTTGGTCTTCTGTTTTACAAATGCTGAAGTTACCATTTGATTCAGTCAAGTCAGCCAATGCATTTATGGCAATGTATAAGGATGGTGACAGTTGGTACCATTCATAAAAATGATTTGTTCACCTCTTGGCACTACTGATAAAACAGGAAATGGAACAGCAGCCTTCATTCTGCCTCGTTGCTGGAACTCAGGAGTACAACTCTTTTCATGTGCTGTGGGTTTCCCCATAAACCGACGCACACAAAACCCTGGGAATAATTTGCCAAAGACATGTTCCAATGGGTATTTCTTTGGCTTCTCTATTGTACATACCCGACTCTTTTTTAAAGGAAAAGCACAGTACTCCAGCTCTTGCACATGGGTGCTTGACTGAAAGAAATGACCATTGTTTTCAATGTTTCTGCTCCCCATCCTCTAAACCCAGAGTGCAGGCTACTGACATGCTTGGGAATGAGAAGAAACAGAGAAAGATCATTGGGACATGGGGTCCCTGCTTGTGAATCCTTATCTTGACCATCCAAGAGTTTCCCAGGTGAAACACACAGAAAATGAGATTAGGCGCAAAGGGCCACTTTATTATTAGCTGAATGTGGCCCAACCACTGCAGAGTTGCACTGGATGGCATGGTACCATGGGGACTCCTTTGTGCAACTAAGATGACATATGCAAGGCACTTCCTTTTTTTTTTTTTTTTCCCTTTGCTCTAGATCAATGGTTCTAAACTAGAGGTTTTTCAGAGAAACTTGAATGCCTTTTAAAATTTAAATTCCCAGGCCCTACCCTCAGGCTTAATGTATTCAGTATCTTGAAAAGGGTTCTAGGAAGTCCATGTATAAAAGACCCTTAAGTGATTGTGGTGCACTAGGTGCAATTACTTAGAAACCGTTGTCCTGGGTCTTCCTGTAGGCCAAACTTGGCTTTCAACAGGCATGAGGGTAGGAAGAGAGGACCGTCTTTTCAAGAAAGAGGAGACAGCTCCTAGTATGTGGTATGAGAGTCTGCAGAAACTAAGGGGCACACTTAGGAACAGAGGCAGCTAGGCCTTCTGCCAAGGGGCCCTGCCTGGTCCTTCCCGTACTCCAGCCACATGAAAGGAGGGGGAGCCGGGATTCAGGGGGAGAAACATGCCTGGGCCTTGTCTCCAGCAGGAAGAGCCCCTGGCTCTGGTTCACCTTCAAAGACCACTTCCTCAAGGGCTCTGACTGTTAACGGTGACAGTGCCACTCTTTGTACTGCACACTGGTTGGTTTTTAAAAGTCTGTCTGCCATGGGAATGGAGGGTTGTGGAGGGCCAAGTGCTTGCATCTAGAAGAGTGTTTTCCCACGTGTGGTATGGGCATTGCAGTGCAATACCTGGTAGTGTCGGGTGATCTCCTAATCTGTATGGGGCAGAGGCAGCCTAAATGGGGAGGCCAAGGCTATGGAAGGAAATAGAAGAGAACAGGGGGTAGAAAGAAACAAAAAGGGGTAGAGGGAAATGGCCCACAGGATTTCCTTTTCCTAGACATTAGTGCCTCTTTCTCATCTCAGTGAGGATGCTGGAAACAATTTCTGAACCTCATTTGTCCATTAAACCAACCACCAATCATATAAATTTCTTTTTGTTATTGAGTGAACTGATTATGAACTAAACTGCTTCTCTCCCTAAATAGTTTAGGGACACACGCAGGAACACCTCGCAAATATCTCTTTATGATGTTCAAACAAGATGGTGGTGTGCGGATGAGTAAGGCACTTTGCCATTACTTTGCAGAAACAAAAAACTGGTCACGTTCAGGGAAACATCCTGGTTATCACTCTTGAAGCGTTCTCTATGCAAAAATTAGTTGGACAAAAGTCACTCACATCATGATTCTTGGTATTCAGCTCTATTAGCAAAGGTACCATTAAACGGATACAATTTGCCCTTTCTCTGCAAATGTGGATTGAGATTCAAGATAATCTTATCGACAGAAAATTCCATCTTTCTTCTAAGCTTAGTGGTGCTAAACTGAATATTCCTGAGAAACTATAAACAATTTATTCTCATTGAGGAATTCTTTTCTTTCAGATGAGGTTTGTGAATCAATTATAGTGACTATATATTTAAGTTAATTAACAGTTTAAATGTTAGTATATCAGACTTATGGCTACCTTCTATTTATGGCATGTAATATAGATTCTCCATTTGAAAGAATTATAAAAAATTTACTACTTGAACATTTTCTGTAGAGCAATTCATATTTTTACTTAAATAGATAAATTTAAACTAAAGCTCAGTAGAGGTGATATGAGTTTATGGAGAAACTCATGATAGTAAATGAATGACAGCAGTTTGAGAATCACCTCTCACGAGCCTGTGGTCCCCTCTGGAGGAGGAAAGTGACAATCACGCAGCACTAGGGGTGACTAATGAAAACTACCTGCAGGTGTTAAAAGAACAAGTTATTCAGGGAATTAATATCTTAGGGGAAGGATCAGATCAGGCAAAGCAAGCGTGGGATCCTTGTGCATATTTTTACATTTCTTCAGATAAAACCATGTAGCATACAAGTAAATGACCTTTTCCACATCACATTTAGCAATAATGGGTTCCATTCCTTGCATGATACACACTGCTGTGGGATCATCTTCCGCTACAGTTAAGCATATAGACCCCATGCCAAGAGAATGCTCCCTCGTGTTCTCACTCCACCCTAATGGACTTGGGGTTGCAGGCTCCAGACACCCTGGTGCTATTGCCCAGGAAATACTATCATCCCAGAGAGAAACAGTGAATTAGCGAATAAAGACTTAGATCTGCAACAGGTCTTTAGGTGTCCTTGTTGAAAAGACTGGCTAAGTGGGAATTTATTACCTCCCAGCCCAATTCCCCATCTTTAAATTCCCGGCTTTGCCCATAATTCATCATTGTTAAATCCTATATTGTCAAACTCGATCCACAGGCATCTCAGGGGTCATCAGAGTAGCATTCTAAGGCTTAGAGGTCCTTCTCTTTATTTCTCCCAGGGCAATACAGCACAGTGAGAAGAGAACCCCAGTGGACCTGGGTTTGAGTCCCGACTCCATTAATTGATAACTGTGTACCCTTGAGCCAAATATGTAACCCTTCTGAATCCCAAGGGTCCTCATCGGTCAACAAAGAATAATAGTATCTTCCTAATTGGGCTGTTCTGAGGGTTCAGTGAGGTAATACATTTTATAAAGCGTTTGGCACAGTATCTATACCATGAAACACTAAGATATGGTTGTTCTAATAATATCTAATACTATCTATAATAATATGATATCTAATAATGTCTCAGTACCAAAAGGTCCTGAGATACCTTCTTTTTTCTTCCATCAATTCCATTTTTAAAAAATTTTAAAATACTAGGGGAGTACAAGTGTTTTTGTTACATGAATATCTTGTACACTGCTTAAGTCAGGGCTTTTGGTGTGCCCATCACCAGCCGTGTTCATTGTACCCAATAGGTAAGTTTTTATCCCACACCCACCCTCTCACTCTCCCCCTTTCTTGGTTTCTCATGTCCTTTATATGGCTGTGCACCCATTTGTACCCATCTGTTAATTCCCACTTATTAGTGAGAACATACAGTGTTTGGTTTTCTATTCCTGAGATACTTAGGATAATGGTCTCCAGTTCCATCTAAGTTGCTACAAAAGCCATTATCTCATTCCTTTTTATGGCTGAGTAATACAGCATAGTATATGTATGGTATATATATACACCACATTTTCTTTATCCACTCATGAATTGCAGGGGAGGGGTGCCCTGGAAGTGCACTGTAGCTGGGACCCACACTGTACTCTCCTTTCAGTTCTGCCCATGTGGGCTCCCTCGCCTCCTAAAATCGGTTCACAAATCTCTTTTCCGTGTCCTTGAGCAATGTGATCAAATCCTAGGGGTACAGGTTCCAGCCTGTGGGCCTGTCCCCTGGTCCCCCAAGTTCAATCCCCGACTGTGCCAGGGAGAAGCGTGCTGATCCCGAGTTGCCCATGGAGTGTTCAAGCAGGCTTAATGTCCCTCCACTTTGGGGTGTGCCCTGCTCTGCTGGACCAGCCAGGCGAGCAGCACCAGGGAGGGCCAGTGGGCAGGGAGGGCAGAGTCTGAGCACCCCTCGGTGTGCTGTAGGTTTTTAAGAGGAAGGGCGAGAGCCCCTCTCTGTGGTAGCCTCAGTGTAGCAGACGTGCCAACAGAAGGAAAGCAGCCTCTCCTGAGAGCTGGGGCTCCATTGTCCCTTGGGGCACCTGTGCCACTTGGCAGCAGCAGGGAGGGGAGAGAAAGGGGAAGAAAAGAGTCTGAATGGAGGAGAGTAGCTCTCTGGTCATCTTTGTCCCTCTCCCCAGAAAGCAGCCCGCTTGGAATGTCCAAGCTCTGGGATGACACACATCCCCCAGGACCCACCGGCCCCTCTGGCACCGGAGTCTGGGCAGGAGTTGGGAAATGTTTCTGTGGGGACCACTGGCAGGAAAACTGAAGGGCTGAAGCTCCCTGGGGAAGGACAAAGGCACACAATGGGTGGAGAAACAGTATGGCGCCTGCCAGCTCGGCTCCTGTCTGTGGTGCGGGGCAGTGACCCTGAGGGGCTGCCAGCCCCGTGCATTGTCTTTAAAAAGCTTCCAGGTCACTGGTGGCAGCAGCCTTTCTGCTCATGAAGGTGGAGCAGCTCCGCAGCAGCTCAGGAGGTGTGAGGGGAAGAGAATCAAAAGGCACCTACCCTTTCCACGGGACTCAAAGTTTCTCGGGGGTTGATCTCTACTAAAATCTTGCTCCTTGTTCTGCACTTTCTTCCCATGTAATCGCTGGTAGATTCCTGCACTTTTCCTCAGAATTACACCTAAGCTGTTTTCTTCCCAATCTAAAACTTGTCCTCCTTTCTGAGACACTCTGGTGACCAATGTCTCCAGTCGGCCATCTTGCCCCACCCCTCTCCCATTCTTAACCATAATTTTTGTTAAAAAGTAATAATTCATATAAAAATCCTCAAATATATTTTAAAGATAGGCATATGAATATGCAGACGCATGCATGCAATCATAGATGAAGGGGGAAATACTGTTTAGATCCATTGGCCTTACGTTGCTCTGATAGTTCTTATTTGCCATTGATCTAATGCTTCAAAATTTGGAAAACCTGAGAACAGTTGCTTCCTCATTTTTTTCTTCTTTCGTCTTATTTCTGTCTCATGTCTCATCCCACTACCCTTCCCCTTCCTGTCTGTCTTTTTATAAAAATATTTCACTAGATGGCTGGGTGTGGTGGCTCATGCCTGTAATCCTAGCACTCTGGGAGGCCGAGGCGGGTGGATCGCTCGAGGTCAGGAGTTCGAGATCAGCCTGAGCAAGAGTGAGACCCCCGTCTCTACTAAAAATAGAAAGAAATTATCTGGCCAACTAAAAATATATAGAGAAAAAATTAGCCAGGCATGGTGGCACATGCCTGTAGTCCCAGCTACCAGGGAGGCTGAGGCAGGAGGATCGCTTAAGCCCAGGAGTTTGAGGTTGCTGTGAGCTAGGCTGACACCATGGCACTCTAGCCCGGGCAACAGAGTGAGACTCTGTTTAAAAAAAAAAAAAAAAAAAAAAAACCTTTCAAATAGAAAAAACATACTTTTATGGTAGCTCTATCTTAAGTGATTGCCACAACTACATGTTTACATGTCCATTACAATAGAACAAAATAACTCGGTGTCTCCTCAAGAAGGTAAAATATTCATCTGTTTCATCCCAGCATTTGATGCTTTCTGGTTTCCAAATAGGATTCAGCAGTTCATGGTTTTTTCTTACTTATCTTTCCTTCTCTCAGTGAAGTTACTGAGATTCTTCTTTAAAAATATAACCCTTATGTTTATCCAATCAGTAGAGTCTTTGACCAGCTTTCAAAATAAGGGCACTTTCATTATACTGGCACACTCGGCAAACCAGGCGGAGTGCAGAAAGCTTTTTCAGGATTTTCTAAATGGGGCACCACTGGTCAGCGTTTGGTACATGAAAATAAGACATTTATTGAAAATCTTCTCAAACATCATTAAAACTTGGAGGTCAATTTGTTTAGTTTGAAATGGCTTTGTGCATAGAATATTATGCACAAAAAGGCCTTACTGTCAGGAACAGAGAAGTGGCTTTTAATATTCAGACTACAATTTCCAGCACAACTGGCTTTTGCTGTCATATTAAGTAAAGTATACTTGAAGCTCCTAGAGTACGTGGGGCATAAAACCTGATTTTGTAAAGGGCTTATCAGTATTCTCAGATTCGGTGCAATCATCCACGAAAAAGTTTCCGCTCTTTTGTTCTAAATCCTTAATTGAATGGACTTTATCTCTTAGATTCTTGATCAACATTTACACATTTAAATTACCTTGGAAATAACTGACTTCTCACTAACTCATGCAAGAACTAAACAAGTTTCAAAGATAAAGAAACAGAATACTTTATTATAAAACTTATAAAATAATTAAATATTACACATATATTTTGACTTTTCTCTATAATCCATGGTTTTATTCAACATTTTTCCTCAAAATTAATATCACTTAGAGAGGCAAGTGAGAACACATAATAGGCTATTAATTAATAAATTAATTTTCCATAAAATAATAAAATGATAATTAGATAAAGAAACAAAGAACTTGCCGTTTTTCAGAGGGCAAGGGCGTGGTGGTGTGGAACCTTTATTTTCCTGATGAGAAAATGGCCACTATCGTAGGCCAAGCCAAGGAGATTGAGAGAAGTTCCTAATTATTGAGTATGTACCAGAACTCATGATTATAATTAGAGTGGGAACAAAGGATGCTGCTAAATTTAACAAACCACTGTCTAGTTGGTTATGCTGAGCTGGTTAATCCAGCTAGAACTGAGACTTTCTAAAGAAGTAAAACTGGGTTACATTCAGCAAAAAAAGTTCAGGAATAGAGTGGAAGCATATAAATATGCCCTTTATAACCACTTCTGAAAAAATTACAGGAGGGCACAGTCTCACACATTACTTTGGTTTTGGCAAAATAGCGTGGTGTTTTTTCAATTGAGAACAATCTTCAGTTTATTAATGCTTGCCAACTGCTGGCTTCTGATGACTGAAAATATTCTCTGAAAAATGATAAAATACTTATTCACTGAAAAGTCTTGGTATAGGATGATTTATTAATATTAACGTAGCAAGAAGACAGATGGATTTTTTTATTGCCACTGGTTCATTCTTGTTACCTAAATCCCAGGGAAAATTTAAACATGTCAGTTGGTAGGAAAAAGCCACAAGTGGTCTTTAATTTTCCAAGCAGCTCTGATAATATGTAAGGAGCATTTTTATAAATGATGGCCTCCTAGATGTTTTTTAACCAGAAATAAACATTTTCTCAATTTCTCATTCCCAAAGAGCAGGCTCTGGCCTCCTACATACTGGTTCAGTAAGCACCAAAAGTTATGAGGTTGCTATCATGTAAAGGACATCAATATTTTGCCTTTTACATGAATTTTGTCCTGAACATGAATGTCAGTCACATGGAGGACTGAAATAGTCCATGTTGCCCTGTTTTGATAATGTTGCTGGAATACTTTTCAAGTTATTAATCTTAGTCTCGGAGACTCTCTACAACCAGAATATACTTTAAACAAAATAATAGACACACACACACACACACACTAAATAAACATAACATGAAGCTTGCTAGTCCAGCAGCAAGCATACTTGTGAGCACCATTTGGCTTCTCCTGGGTTGGGTGTTCACTGTGTTTATGAAACTGTGAACTAACTCCACGCCGCAGTTAGGCAAGTTCCATCCACATTTGACTGCTCCAGGTCTATCTTGGACGCAAAGTCTTAAAGGACCTTTATAAACCAGATGTCTTTGCCCTCAAACCCTTTGAAGTTCAAAACCAAAGTTGACATATCTCAGTGTGATTCACCAACTTCTTTCGTAGAACAGTGCAAACCAAAGATTTTTTTTTTTTAAAGTCAGATTTGTCATCGCTTCCTATTTTCAAGTGCTTCAGAGTACCATGTGCTTCAGGGAATTGAAATAGGAGCCTGGTGACAACCTGTGTGTTCCTCAGAGCCAGTTCCTCAACCAATGCTCATAAATGATTTGCGGTCCTCAGCTTCTGATCTCAAAGGTGGCTTGTCTCTCTGGAGGCTGAAACTAGGGTGTTGAGGTGTGGACACGAAGCTCAGCTCTTCCTTGTGCATGACTTGCAGCACTGTTTACCATAAAACTTGTGGTTGCAGACACCATGCTGAGGAACTAGGTGACACCAGGCGAAGAAATCTACACAGGATGGATCCTCTAAAACAAGACAATGCTGTCAGCCTTTTTCTTAAGATAAGAACAAAAACTTTGGGTCTACCTACCTTGTGCAGCTCTTCCCATTACACATTGGGATTTTGGTAGGGGACTGAGACAGGGGCAGGATTAAGATCCCAAAAGGGACTGCAACCATTAGCAAAATTTAATCAGGTGGGGAAAAATGGATGTGAAAGTCCCATCTAGTCCAAGATCAATGCCCGATTCTCCCCGCACAGCTGGGGAGCTACCACGGGTTCTGAATCAGAAGGTCTGGGGTAGGGACTGACATTGTATATTTCTAGCAAGTACCCAAGGGATATTGATGCGGCTGGTCCATGAACTATACTTGGGGGATTGAGGAGCCTAATATATTGGGAGTCAAGACACACCTGGATTTGAGGTCTATTTCCACCATTCTGTGTAGGCTTAAATAAATCTCATAGCCAGTTTGCAAATGAGTGCATTTAAGCCAATACTAGTCCTTCCTAATTTCTTTAGGAGCTCTAGTAAGGTGACAGATGTCATTATTTATTGGAAGCAGGACATTGTACATCAGGAATTCTTATTCAGATAGATAGGCCTTAGGAGATACAGAATGCCTGTGAAATTATATGTAAAATGGTCTTTATGTAAACTTAGGAGCTAGGGCCCAGGCATTTTATTGTATTCTTAAAGCACATTGTTGAGTTCAAAATATTTAGGGTCTATAGGATACATAAGTAAATATTCTCATTCATGGCTAGAATGTCTTATCTCCTTCCTCCTATGCAAGCCTTAAGCTGCCTCAAGCTTTGACTCAATCTACCCCCTCATCCCTAGAGGCACCCAAATGGCATCCTTCAGTGACTGTCCATTGTGCCTTTGGACGGGGCATGCAAGACTCTGAGATCTCCTACTTCTTTTCCTGCTGCTCCGAGTTTGTAGCCTGTCATTCTGTGATTCAGAACTGCCTAGAGTTCCTCAAGCTTTGATTCTTCTGCCTAAAATCCCCATTCCCCTATCTCACAGTAGCCCCGTGATCCATTCAGAACATCAGCTAGTTCATGCCATGCTTCTGCCCCACACTCTCCCCTGGGCTCTCATGTCCCCCTGGAGTCGGAGGTACGGACATGACGGTGGCTGACAAGGCCAGCTCTAGGGTGTGGTTTCCCTGCCCCACCAGCAGAAGTGAGTTATATCCCTATGCTATCAGTATAAGTACTCTTTTTGAGTATAGTTATAATGATGCTTGCTAGTAGCTGGTTATTTTGGCTTCTACTATGAGTTAAGTATTTGATTTACTTTTTTTTTTTTGCTTGAATGAATATTAATTTATTAGGTATCTTTTTTATATTCAACTTTTTATTATTTCAGGAAATCATGGGGGTACATTTTGGTTACATGTTATGACTTTGCCCTATCCCAACCATGATTTGAGACAGGCCCTCCCCCACTACAATGCTCACTGCATCCATTAGTTGTTGAGTTTACCCACCCTCAAAGAATATTACTATTGTGTGAGCACCTTAGTGTTGATCAGTCAGTGCCAGTTTGATGGTGAGTACACGGGGTGCCTATTCTTTCATTCTTGTGATAACCTCATTTGGGAGGATGGGCTCAAGCTCTATCCAGGAAAATATAAGAGGTGTTAGATCACTGTCATTTTTTATAATTGAGTAGTATTCCATTGTATACATATATCATATTTTATTAATCCACTCATGGATTGCTGGGCACATGGGTTGTCTCCACATCCTTGCAATAGACTCTGAGAAAAGTCAAGGCATTGAATCTTCTTCCTTTGGTCATCCTGAGCGTGCTCACTACTCACAGCCAAAACATACACTCCAATGGGTTTTGTAGTAGTCACGCTGTGGAGTAACACAGGAGAAGGATGCACGGGGTAGTAGTTCAGGCTGGGCACTGTCCCTATATGTCGGGGTGAGAGGGAGGGGAATGGGAGAACTAGGAGAAAAAGCCACATTTTTGGTCCCAAAGAAACACCAGGGTTTGTGCCCTCTACCTCTCCAAAAGGAGAAAAGTCCCTCTTTTAATAACCTCTGGTCACATGCCCGTGTGACTCCCCGTCATTCCTGTACCACAGGTAGAAGTGACCACCTTCATGACACACTACCACTTATTATTCCTCCTTCTCGGAGACACTGAGCTTGAAGCTTAAGAACAGGACCCTGTTTTATTCTATCCCTTGAAGAGTGCCATGTGCTTAATGACTTTGCTGTAATGTAGAGGACCTCATGGCACTCAGGTATTTATACGTATAACACATTGAGCACCTATTGTGTGCCAGGTGTCACAGCAGGTGAACAAGAAATAAGACCAGTGGCCTCTGTGTTGAGCAATTTGCACAATTGTCCTTTGGCCTTCCTGAAAGTGCTGAGGGGCTTACACTTCGTGGCCTTCTAGGCTGAGTCTGTGGGTTCATCTGTGGCCACCTGACTAAAGGGTGGAAATGAGAAATCACTGATGGTAAAGAAATGAGGACAGGAGCTAGAAGAATAAGACCCCTTGCTCACAAATGGCCATTTCTTCCCCAGGTAGAATTCCAGCGAGGATGGGAGATGATCGGGCTCTGAGCAATTGCAACATGTTTTGTGCAAGCTTCAGGTAAAATGGGGAAGAGCAGAGGAAGGAAAAGTGATGCACCCCATCCTGGAGCTAAGACTGTAAGAAGTAGATAAACAACAACTGAGATGCAAAGCCATACAGAGAGTCAGTGCGTGGCAATCCTGGAAAAGCCGTGACTACGTAAAAAAGAAAACCCAGCAGTTACATGCTAGAAATTGATTTTTGAGCACAAGGAAATTGGATTAGGCTGAAAAATACTTCCTGGTATTTGTCAGATTACTTTAAAATAAGTTGGACTAGTAAGAATGGTACAGTTCACTCAGATAATTGAATTTCCATTTCCCCATCAGTACTCAGTGTACTTCATTGGAACTGACTTTAACTAAGAAAACATTTAAGGTGCAGTCCAAAGGCAATACATAGTCACAGTCAGTGACTCTAGTTTGTCTCCTCGGTTAAAATATGAGCTCTTTGAGGGCAATTCTTGTTCATTCTCCTATTCCCCCTGGTTAGCATGATCTCTGGGACTAAAACGGTACACATGGTGTGGTTACTTTTTCACTTGTTTATTCAATAATTTTAAAAAATGGGCTTGAAAGATGACTGTTTCCTACTTCCAGAGTAAGAATTAATGGCTAAAGCGGTAGCGCATCATGGAAATCAATGATCCTTCACACAAGATCACAAACTGCCCCAGCGTTGTACCCTGTATAAGCTGTACAACCAAACAAAGTGGGCTTTTGGAAAATTCTCTAGAGCCTATAGTGCCCTTTACCTCTCTTTTCAGGAGCTGGACAGAAGTTTGTATTACAGGCTCGCAGCACCGGAGGTTTCTGCCGGAGCAGGCAAGTCGAGGCAGGCCGGCCTTGCTGAACACAGTGGACCGATCGCATCTGCACGCCGCCCCCGCAGGTGACTGAGCACTGCGGGAAAGAAGGAGTCAGATTCAATGCAGCTGGAAAGCGTCTTTTCCAAGGTCAGTGACATCACATGGAAGGAAGCTCTGTGCTTCATGATAGTACCAAGATGCCTGCTGATGACCCAAAGATTGTCTGGAGCCAGACCCCTGTGCTTACTGGCTGCAGAGTCTATCGTAACAAGTGTGAGCCCTTTCATCTGCTGAGAAGGGCTTTAGGCAAATGCTATCTATCCAGCCCCAGAGTATGTGTCTCCCTGCTAAGTGACTCATAAAGAAGAGACGTTCCAGAAATACAGAAGCTGCCATAAGAATGCAGAAACAAATACAGACACATCCAGGGAATTAATCACAGTATTTAAGGAATTCCAGACCATCCGTGCAGATGCAACAGTGGAAGAGATAGTCCAAAATTAGGACCAACAAAGATCATCTGAGGCAGCTTCAGAATTATATCTTCAGTGCCCAGAGACAACCTGAGTTGTCATGGTGGATTTAGTGCTTTTTAGAAGGCAGTGATTTCACTATCCAATCAAAAGTTTAAAAAAATAGGCAACTGAGGAAGACTGTCAGCTTTATTTTTTATCCAGATACACATATGAAAAGCTAATATATTTTGTAACAAAAAAAAGGGAATTATTATCAGGGAAAAATGCAGCACTTTAAATTCACTTTTTGTTGGTGCTGTTTTGGATTAAAAATTCACTACATTATCCCTTCCTCTAATCTTATTGCAGACAGATGAAGGCTTTATCTCACCATCATAGGACTTGGTATTCAGGAAGAAAAAAATAGGTTGGGGTGGAAAATATTAGCTGTATGGTTGTCATCAAATCACCTAAGTACGTATGAGATAGTAAATATTTTAGGTTGTGTGGGCCATATGGTCTCTGTTGCAACTACTCAACTCAGCTGTTGGGGGGACTATATAAGCGAATGAGCCTGGCTCTATTCCACTAAAACTTTATTTACAAAAACAGGCAAGAGTCTGGGCATACTGGCACTTTTTTGCTGATCTCAATCTTATAAGAATCAATTATAAAAATTTACAAAAAATCCATACTACTATGCATAGCCCCTATTGGTTAGAAAGCCATAAGGCCCATAACAGAGCTTTCGATTCCTGAGGACAAGTTGTTCTCTGCAACCTAGCATCATACTCCAAGCCTAGCCAACAGGAATGAACCTGACGTGACCAAAGCTTCCATCCAAATCCTCTCAGAAGAAGGGTGCCTATCCCGTCTGATGAGCTTACAGTCTGCTGTCTTTGGCTGAATTGCTGAACACTGAGCATTACCTGTCTCATCACAAGGTAAGGATGATATTGCCCAGTAGTAGGGTTGTTTCAAGGATTAAGTGAAAGTACTTAGTTTACTAAAGTGCATAGGAAGGGTTTGACAAATGCTAGTATTATGTTACTAAGAAGCAAATGAGTAAAGACTGAGCAGCATTTCTAAACAGAAGGCTACAGTGATGGTTTTACTAGTAGCAGCAACAACCAACATTAGCAAAGTATCTTATATTCATTATCTCATTTTTTTTCTAGCTGAGAAATCTGGGGGTTACAGATTATGTAACCTGCCCGGGGTCAGATAGGCAGCAGAACTGACCCAAGACCACAGGGCATTCTGCCTTCAGACTTTGAGCCCTTGGTTCTTCACGTTTGGACAACTGGCGGTGGACTAAAAGCACTCATTCACAGAATGCCTCCTTTCCCACATCTCACTTGAATACAAACCTCCAGAATTTGAATGCACCTACCTGTTGCCATGGTGATGAATACCATCCCGCTACCGTGTTGTACACTGGACGGGCTGGACAAGGCCTTTGGTTGCAAGTTTCTTCCAAGTCCAGGTTCGGTTTCTTAAGGTTGCGGCATCTTCGCTCGGGGAAGGTTATCAGCTTTCCCTGGAAGGCCTTCTCACTGCATTTCATTTCCCTCTTCCTCACACCCAAGCCACAGGTTGCAGAACACTAGAGCCAACCAAGAAAGGACATGTTAAGAGTGATTGTTGCACTGTCACATCTATCGGGCAGATACATTTTGATGCAGGTTGTACCGTCCACATGAAATTAGAGGCATGGGAGAGAGGATCTTAAAGATACAGCAGCCAAGTCCCTCATGCTACCAATGAGGAAACCAAACGTAAGAATTAGAATGACTTTCCCAAAGTCACAGAGCTCAAAGAGAACCTTGAGATGCCACATGACTGTGAGACTCCTAGAACGGGCAGAAGGATAGATCAGAGAACTATTTGGATGCACAGGCATGGGGTTAAACACTTGGGGGTCTAGGTCTATGTGAGACCTCTCCAAAGTCTGGGCCCAGAGAAAAGGGTTAAGAGACATGTGAGCGGAAGAACCACTGTACAACAAATAACTATCTTTTATGTTTACCCTTGGCTGAGATTTAACTTAATGCTGTGTTATGGCAAGGGGGTAAAAGGTGGAAAAAGTATAAGAAAATGTTCTGAAAAGAACTGTAAATAGTATTATGGAATAACATATGGAGTCTGGTAAAGTGAATATATCAATAAAATTGGCATGAGTGTAAATATTGTGTACAACACAAGACAGTGACCTTCACCCTTACTACTCTATGAGGGAGGTATACTTGTTAGCTCCCGAGGTTTAGCTGTGTTAGTGGCTAACCCAAAGTCACACCCATATTAAACCAGGGTAAGTCTGATTCAAGCCCTGGTGTTTAGGCATTTGGTTATAGTATCTCTTACTAACATGTGTGATAGGGACCTGCATAAATCATATGCTTATCACTCACAATAAAAGGGCACAGATGGGATAGAAGCCCCCTCCCTCTATTGGACCTCACCATCCCCCTTATTGGTTTTTTTCTTCTCAATCTTGGCATCAGACTATCAATGCTTTGAAAGCAGAGACATCATTTGTCACCATTGTATCCTCTGGACTAGATGCGTTCCTTATGTTTCCTATGTCTGTGAATTCAATCTAGTTTCCCAAGCCGGGAATCTAGGCAGCATCTTCACCTCTTTCTTTTCAACCTACCCCTACCATCTGCCTGAAGGTACCCCAGTGGCCTCTTTGGAAACTCAACAGCATTGCTTCTCTCTGTCCCTAAAACACTTTTATCATCTGTCTCAATTACTGCAATAGCCACATAAAGGCTTTCCCTGCTTCTAAGCTTGCCTATCTCTAAAATGAGAACATCGTTCCATTTCTTTAAAATTTCAGTTGGCTCCCCTACTTTGATAGAATATATTTCTAGATTATCACCCAGGGCCCTCATGAAGTTTGCCACTCTACCCCACCTGTCCCAACTTTACTATGCGTAGGATCCTCCGTCATGGTTCTCTCATATACGGTGCACCCTCTGTCTGCAACAACCTCTCCCCAACTCCATCCTGCTCATCCTTAAGGCTCACACTCTCTGGAAAATCTCTTCTGCCAAGAACTCGGTCTTGGGGTGCACCTTGAGGTTTCCTACAGAAGCACAGACTTCTACTGCGGCACTTTGCATTCCTTATGTGTGCTTTATGAAGTTTTGTGGCCCCACTGCCCAGCCACAGACCTGAGCAGTGTGACATGTGCTTTTTCAAGGTTTGCTGAAGAAATCAGGAGGGAAGAACTGACACAGAGTGAGTACCTGATATATACGTGTATTACAGAAAGAAGCTTTGTGAACCTGAATACTGGTAGGTGAGCTAAGCCTTTCAAAAAAAAAAAAAAAAAAAACACTCCAACAATGTATGTAAACTCAAACCTCACTCCACGCCGAGGTGACCCACTGCAGCCGGTTGTTTTTGGGGCATCGTCCTAGCACGCATCCATCCTGCGCCTCGGGTCGGGGGAGGCTGGTACACAGGCTCTCGGGGACGGTCTCCGCAGCAGAGCTTTTGCACAATACTTCACGCTTCCTCACTCCTCGTCCACAGGTCTTGGAGCACTTGAGAAGCAAAATGTAAAATATCGTTTGCATGCATGCTTCAGATGATTTTCTTCTGCGCAAATGCTGAGACCATGCTAACATAAACGTTTGCAACTCTATTTTTAAGCATTTGAACAAAATTCTCAGTGAAGTCCTTTGCAGCAGGAGAAATCCACCCGGAGGCCCAGGAAAACCTGTAACTTGTCCGTGATTTGCCTTCACTTTCCAAATCTGCAGTGGCTGCTGTGTCAAGTTCATCATGAAGTAGAGCTTCTTTGCTGAAGTGTTACCACGTGTATATTTCTCTCTGACACAAGGCAGAGTTGACCTGAGCAGTAAGCTAAACAGGACTCCTAGTATCTCCAACAAGGAGAATAATAGCACACACGGGTAGGTGTAAAATATGTGTATGCACAGTAACAGCCTTGGGGAGGATTTAGTCCTTAGCCCCAATGCCTGCTGTCTCTGGGCATTACACTCACTATTGGGAACAGTATGTAAGTACTCATTTGTGCATAAGTTTGCATACTATACAGCTTCAGGTTAGGCAACTTATTTTCTCTCACTTTCTTGACCCTCACAAAAACTCTGCCAAGGTCACTTAAAACACTTTGGCTCCAGGCTCAGATTTGTCCTCAAGGGATGTGTTACCATTCCCTACCCTAAGAAGGACCCCGAGGTAATATGCAGTCAGCTGGGGCACCATGCTAAGCCTGTTCAGAGGACCCATGTCAATTCTAATGCATGAGATGGGGAGGGAATGGCAATGATATATTAGCAAACCATGGTGGCAGAGAATAGTAATGCCTTCCACATCATGCTGCATATTTTAGCATGAGTACCAGAGCCTGTATCACACAACTCTCTCACAAGCATGAGATAATTACTATTAACCTTTTACAAAAAAAGGTGACCACACATCAGAGAGCTTGGGCATCTTGACCAAGATCACTCACACAGCTACTAAGTAGCAGAGATGAGCACACAGCTTCACCTGATGCCAGACCATAGAAATGAACAATTCAACATAGCATTGCTCGTTCACATACAAAATTCCCAATTGGTTAATTAATAAAAATCTTCATTTTATGCTTGCAGTTCTTTGGTAGAATGGCAAAACTTTACACTTGATTCCTAGACATGTGGTCTCTAAAGGAAGAAGAGGTTATAATAGCAAATTCAGAAGGCCCCCTTTCATGTTAAAAGAAAATACTCAAATATTTTCATGTGAAATTTGGGATAGACTCCATGAACTACAAAGCCCATTTCATGAGGTTCATTCGAAACTCCCGGTTTGCCTTTACCCATGTCCACCATACATATTTGGCCAAAACAATTCTTTAAAATCCCAAACTGCAAAGAAAGAGACCAGACTCACAGTCATAGAGTAGATTTACCCTCAGCTATAAATGCATATATACACTTGCATGTGCAAGTAGCCCTAAACAACCTCAAAGATATTCTTTCTTCCTCCTAGCCCCTTATTCTTATTTCCCTGACATAGTCCTAATGTTAAAAAATAAAAATAAAAAAGCTTACTCTGACCTTTCCTTGGGCTATATTAGTACATTGGTGAACTGAAAAAATACCCTAAAGGAAGGCATGGCAGAAATGGGAGCAGTGGCTGCCAGGTGGCTTCATAGTTCAGGTGCTGAAACTCTTACAATTTCTTCTGTACAATTTATTACCCACCCAGGGTTTGGCAGAGACTGGGCTATCACCTACCATGGGGTGCTATAGGGCAGAGTCTCTCACCTTCAGCACCATGGACCTTTTGGATCAAAGAAGTCTGTGTTATGGGAGCTGTCCTGGGGTGTATAGGACATTCACCTCTACCTACTAGATTCCAGTGGCACCTATCCCCCCAAATGTGACAATCAAAACTGTTCCCTGGAAGGCAAACTCAGCCCCTGTTGAGAACCTCTACCTCAGAGGGAATTCTGAGTTGTGAATGACAGGTCGTTCTATACCTCTTACAACTGTAAAATTTTATGCCTTTCACACTAGCCAATTTATGCCCAACTATTCTCCATGGCCTTCTAACTCTTGCTTCAATAGGAAAGAGGTAAAGATCCTTTCTCTGCCTCCTCCTCTCCATTTGCGTTGGAGAAATCAGTTGCCAGGTCTCTATGCCACTCCTCTACCCTGAAAAATCCTCTCCAGCTGTGCTCACTAGGGTAGCCTCAACGGCCCCACCCTCTAATTTCTGGAGCTGTAAGGAAGATGCTAAGCTCTGGGACAGCGGTTCCCAAACTTCAGGTTTCATAAGAATCACTAAAAACATGAGCTACAATGCAGATTCCTAGTCACCACCACATTAACTCAATGCAATTCCCATGAAGATGTAAACAGGTGAGAGCCTCTCCAGGAGCAAAGACACCTGTATTTTCACCACCTGCATCTTGCACGGGGAATGAGACCAATGATTTTAAGTCTTTCCCAGTTACCTGAGACCAGGGCCCGAGGCTCCATTCTGGAGGGCAGGCATGGCTGTTGCAGACTTGAACCTGAGTGGGTGTGCTCACCGGGCAGAGAGAATGCAACACCGCTTCCTCCTTCTGGAAGGGCCTCTTTTGCACACACTGGATCTTTCGGCTCTGCTGGCCCCCAGCGCAGGACTTGCTGCACACGCTCCATTCACCCGGCATCCAACTTTCAGGGAAAAAGAAAATTACTTCCAATTAAGCTGGGACTCTGTCTCGTCACTTCCAAAGCAGTTACTGTGAAAGATTAAGCACTCGATGAAAGCCTTAGATCAATTTTAGAACCAATAAAGGCAGTTTATACTAGTTCTTTGACAGATGTTGAGGCCTACACACATGTTACCCAGATATAAAGAATCGCATTTAATTACCACATGGTTCTGGGGGAAAATATATTCCTGCCTTTGCGTGGGAAGAGAGCTATGCCATTTTAATATCTGCACAGTTCGTTCAGCCACACTGATTGGGATTTTCCCAGGCATCAGGATTGGAAAAATGAAAGAGGCAGGCTGCTTTCCATTAAGGAACATACAACACAATCAAAAGGTTGGTATGTGAACAAATAAAGACAATATTTTCTGACAAGTGCTGCAGTGGAAGTCAACTCAAAGTACACTAATGAGGCTAATGGAACAGTGACCAGTGAGACAGGTAGGGACATGTGTGTGCAGGAGAGATGGTCACACAGAAGGTATTTCTAAGGAGTCAGGTCCCCAAATTACATTTCCAGTTAGTCCTACATTTCTTGATGGGTTAGAGATCTACCCTCATGTGTTCTTTATTCAAAAATTGCCAGGCCCATTTTCTACAGCTGTCTGAGACTCAGTATATATTTGAATGATGATCCATTGAAATTACTAATCCTTTTCAACTACTACTTTTGATTAATTAAAATTCTATGATTTGAAGGCTCAGCACAAAGAAGATGCACCAGATACAACTCACATCTGAGCCATAGCAGCAAGGTCTGAACACGATCTTGGATTGGAAATACTCTAAATATATTTTTAGGAAATAAAATATTAATAACATCAAGTATGTTTTTCCTATACCTTTGATTTTCTGTCACCTTGCCTACTTTTACAATTTTTCCCTCCGGTTTCCCGTACAAGCACATGTGTGACATTAAAGACCTTTAGTTCAGAGAATTTAGCACACGGGTTCTATGATTACCTGTGTTCCAAAACATTGTATAAGCTTTATTATCTTATTTAAAGATGCTATCAAATAGAATAATTCCTCATGTGGACAATTATTTATACCTTATAATCAGCTATATAGGGAACACATTACGAAACTATTAGTTTCAACAGTTGCCTGTAAGAATGGCATTTTTTGTCTAGCAAATTCAAGTTTCTTCCCATTATGATAAGTCTGTAACAGAATCAGAAACCCAAATCGACTTTTTGCATGACATGCGTGTTCTTCCACCTGTGAGCCCCAGGCCAATGCTCCGCCCAACCTCAACCTTAATCCACCTGCCCTCAGACCCCCACGCTGTCCATTTTATCTGCCACAGTTTTTCTTTATACATAACATTTGTAAAGCACAGATTGCACTGCATCTCAATTATTTCTTCACATAAGCATCTATTCCATTTGATTGTGGGTTCATCAATGGCAAGAACTACCTGTCACTCATTTCCATTCCCCAGTTCTCACCTGAGGGCCTGGTATACAGTAAGTGCTTATGATGTGTTTGTTACATGAGAAAGTAATGGAGCTAGCACAGATAAATTCCTTTGTCCTTATATTTCTGAGAGTCTAAACCTTTCTTTCCAGTATTTCCTTGGGGAAGAATAATTTTTGACAGGCCCCATCATTCCAGCAGAAAATACTGAGAAATAATAATGGAAGGGGCAGAAGATCTTGCCATTGTCACTATTCCCCCTCTGCAGGGCCACTGCAAGGGGCTGTCCTGCTCTTAGATAGCGAGTAAATCTGTTACTGCATCAAATGGCATTTTGACATGTAGTCATCAGGGAAGTCCATGACCTGAGCTCTCTCCCTTTTCATGATGTACATGTAAACAGGGTCCCTTTTTTTTGGTTGGCTGGAATAATCAACAATGGGAAGGAGGCTCAAAATATCAGCTCACCATTCAAGTGTATTGAATACCCTACAGGTATGTAAACACACCTCACCACCTAAAGAGTAGATTACTCCACAATGGTCAGTAACACTGTTTGCTAATCATAGCTTAGAGCCACTGGCATATTTCTTAGAACCAGATATTTTCTTAGCAAAAGAGCAAAATCCATGGAAGACCCCCCAGATTTCTTTCTCCTCTTTGTGTCCATGATACATCTGGTTCCAGAGCCTAAGAGAAAAACTTGGTTGACAAATGGGCATAGAGGATTGGTGGAGAGCTGAAACCCCAAATGATTATGGCAAATGCACTATTATTTACAAAGAAAAAAATATGCATATATATATAAAGATTGTGTAATATGATTGTATCACCACAAACCAAACAGTACTTATTAAGATGATCTAAAACATTGGTGAATGCAACATTGCTTTAGAAGAAACTCCGTCCATTCTGTATAAATATATTTGGCAGAAGATAAATCACCTAAAGAGAAACTGCATTTGGCTGGGAAGATGACTTAAAATTCGTGTTCAAACAAGTGTGGCTAAAATCAGTCCAGGAACACACTCACTAAGTCCCACAGAGGGTACCATCAGTGAATGGACTCACCACTTGGCCTGTACCTCTTTCTTTTTGTGTCTCGCTACTGTGTAATTTGCATTTGGGGTTTCATGGTCTGCATAGTATTATGATTTGTAAATTCTTGGATGACTTATATAAAAGTTAAACCTACAACCACGTGCAAATTTAATATAGGATCCTACGTTGTTTAAGTATCTGTTTGATTCAGTTCAGAGCAAAGGAATCTTTATGAGAAACTTTTTTCAAAAAAGACACCTTCATATCCCAAGGTTAGATTTGTATAGCCAATGTCGAGTGAGTGTTTAAAGCAAATGTGTTTTCCAAGTCATATTTCAACCTCAACCATATTGTTCTTCTATTGTTTTTTTTAGGCATTGCATCTACCTTTGCATCTCTTTCAATTAGAAGTTACTAAAGGTAGGCTTTCATCAGCTCGTAACAATCAAGGCAAACACGTACAAATGTAAACAGAAAGACATTTCCAGGTGACTTACTAGGCCGGGCAGGAGAAAGCATTGCATATTTTGGGTTCAGTTGCTGGCTTGGTTCTTGCATTGCAGAATGAGGAATTGACTTGAGTATTTTGATCTCGTAAGCAAAGGGCCTTTATGCTTAGGTAACCTAATAAGACATCAGAAGTTACAAAGTGAAAACTACAGATAACTATTTCAAAAGTTTAGCTTCTGATTTATCAGCACTGTGATATCTTATTTTAGAAATGGAATCCAAAGATTTTGTGAAAACATCTCTTTTTGATAAAATCTTGAACTCATTTGAATTCCATTCCCCCTTCAAGATACTAGAGTTCATATTTTAACACTTTTAACATGTATTAATAGATTCTTAGTTTTCAAAACTGATGTGGATTCTAGAACCACAAAATGATAAATACAACCTTTTGGAAACAGAGTGACTACAGTGGAAAACATCCCACTAAGCTTTGAATCATTTACATACATCAAATGGATAATGTTCTTCAAAGAAAAACCACTGGTAAATTACGTATGGGAACCCTAAGATTCTGTTTTGCTATGAAGCATCTTATACTTCCATTACAGTATGATGCTCACATAAGCAAAATGTTGAATTCACTGAATATGTATTCATACCTATCTTCCAGGACTCTTTTGTTTGACTTCAAAATTCATTTCAGGACTTCCTGACAGAGGCATAAATTCTTCTGGAAATAATTGTATTTTCAGCTCCCCAAACAAGAATGCTGCCTATCCTTTGAATTGTGTTTGTTTTTATTTACATGGTACTTTTCCTTCATAAAAAGTTACTCCTGCTACAACGATTAGCAGTCAGTCCAGCTCCTGGGGTTGAAGCAGATTTGCTTTCCGGAGGCACTTAGCAAAACCACCTTGAAATTCCCAAAATTTTTAATAGTTAACTTCAACAGAATTTATTCATTTGGACCCTTCTCCTCTTGTGCTTAGGACATAAGCATGGTCTGTGAGTCACGTGAAGGGGTTGCTATCAAGGCAAGGTGGGCAAGTGTACAGCACACTTCTGCTGCAGCCTCTTCTTGGGTAGGATTTATTCCTTGTAAATAGAAAACGAATCAAACTTCTCTCCTTCTCAAAGCACTGTACTCTCCTTGGAATCCCAGGAACCTATTGGAAATGTTCTCAAAGAACGTTTGCTATATGAAAACCTGCTCACAATTTAAGAGTAAGTGAAACAGGGTGGAGTGAAAAGATGTGTCTATATCATTATTTCCATTCAGTAAAGAAAAAATAAAAAAATGACACTGTGGTTTGTGTCTCAGACTGTGAAACATGTTTATGTATGCACAGGGAAAAAGACAAAGTGACACAGACCAACACATTGACATTGGCTATTGCTGATTTAAAAATTGTGGGAAATTATTTTTCTTCTTTATAGCATGGTGCCTTTAAAATATTTATTACTAAAAATGTATTACACCTTTTAATTATTTTACATATATATTAATATTTAAAAAGTATTTCTTCATATTTTGCTAATTAGCATAGACACCTGAAGACAGGCCTTACGGGCTTAAGATTTTCTCCATTTTCTGTATCTTTGCTCCATCCCTGATTCCAAAAGGCCTTATTTTGCTTAGTGGGATGGACCCCGTAAGGAAGACCCACGGTCACCAGGTGCTTGGAATAATAGGGAATGAGTGACCAACCTTCATGCCTTGGTTCCAGGAACCTATTTATGGGGTTTTATTCTTCCTCCCAAAGGGGCAAATGTGACAACTGACTTACCCCAAAATATGCTACATTTTTGACATCTAAGTAAAATGCCACTCTTCTACTTGCTGAGTGGATGGCTGCTGTTGTTCCTTCCTTGCCAGGGCTATTTCTCAGATGTGATCTATTTCTCTGAGACTGACTTTGCTGGCCTTAACCCTGAGGGGACACCCACACTCCAAACAGCCGTCTTCAGCTGGCCCCGGATGTCTTCTCCCTTGTCTTGACCTTCCCTTCTGTAAGTCCCAGGGAGAGGTTCATAACAACAGAAAAGTCAGGATTGAGGGAAACTAAGTCATAAGCTGAACATTTAAAAATATATATGCTTGTGTTTATAAACGAACAAACATTTTATATGTTTTTCCCGTAAGTTTCAGAGGCGTAACTTTTGAGCCTTGGTTGATTTGAGCTTTATGAAAATCGGTTCCTTTCTACACAGAAAAATCCTGAAACGGTACAATAATAATCGCTTTTTATGGTGAGGATTCTCTTAAAGGACAGTTCTTGGGTGGCTTGTTTAAACCTTACAATGTTAAGGAAGCCTGAAGTGAAAGAACCTGCTTTAAAGGAGAGACAGACTTGGAAAACTTGGAGTCAGGAAATCAACTACCTCCACCGCAAGAGACGGAGCATTCTGACTGCACTGTACTCCAGGCGTGGGCGTGTCTTTTCGTGGCCGGCTGAGTTCCATTCATGACCTTGGGAAGTGCATACTTCCAAGCTATGCCCGGATTTTTGCCTTGCATCAGAATCTGGACAGTATGAGATAAAAATCAAAAGATCAGGATACAGGTCAGACCCTGGAATGCCAGAAATCTTGCTGAACATTTTAAAGATATTTACAGGATGTTTGGACCTTAAAAAGTTGGTTTACTTCATTGTTCCCAAATATGTTTTCTGTTGATTTAAAGTTTTCCCATGACACTTTAAAATATGTACCTTCATATTATCAAAACTGTGATTTAGATAAATGCATAGATGCTAAAGAGCAAAACATCATTTGACATTTGCCATAAACCTACAACACACACACACACACATTTGCATGTGTGTGTGTGTGGGTATGTAATAATGAAGGAAGAAAGGTTATATTGTTAGGTCTCAACCCTGACTTAAACTTGAAAACCTAGCATGTTACATACACAGCGGTGCCCCACAGATAATAGTTGACAGTAAATCTACAGGTATACATGTTTATGATCTAGCCTGGGTCACAACTCACAAGCTCTCCCCTGGGTGCCAACAGAAGCAGGGAACATGACAAGCACTCCAGAAACCACAGAATACCCCACTTCGAGTTGCCTATTGTCAACTTTAAAATCCAAATGGGTTTCCGATAGAAATTCCAAAGATGATGTGCCCAAAGAGAATGTGTCTGTTAATTGTATCCTGGAATGAGCAGGTAAATGATTATGATCCAAATCAGGGATAGGTAATACATGTATTGGAATGGATTTAACCTCAAGAAAGGTAAGGACTCAGGATAAATTTGATCCTACGAAGCCTGACTACTACAAGAAGAGCATTCATTTATTAGGCACTTCCCAGGTGCCAGGGACTCTACTGGGCATTTTTAATGCATTGATTGTCTCAAAACATTCTTCTAATAAATCTATAATGTAGCAGTTTATTTTTTCTTTCAAGAGACAAAAGCTGAGGAGAGAGAACTTGTGCAAAATCACATTAGTGACTAGGGAATGAGCTCAAATAAGGCCTCCAACAAAAATATGCCCGAACAATGCAATATATCACCTTGTATTTGATGCAAGAAGCATATCTGCCTCCCCTTCTTGGTGCTTTCTTTACTTAACTACTCCTATGCTTTTTTTTTTTTTTCTCTTTCAAGCTCAAAGCATGAATATAAATAGCTGGTTCTCTCCCACTCCATGAGTCTTGTGGAAAATTCTTTACCACCAGAACTGGGCATTCATGCCTAAGAGACAAAGCCGATTGCCAGTTAAAAATAGGAACCCCTGGCACTATCTCCGTCTGGTGGGATCCCACCTCAATTAGAGTTGGGTGGGTGGAAGCTGTTCAAGGACCTCCGTTACACCAGACCACTCTTTGGGATGCTACGGCTTGGTTTCCACTTTGCTATTAGCTTAAACGTCTCTAAGAATATCATGGCTATCTCTTAAGATTCCATGGTATGGACATTACTTTGCAGTGCGACAAGACAAATCTTGGTGCCTCCCAGAAACAACCAAAATGTTAATAGGTGGTTTTGTGTTCCAGCCACCTCCCTCCAAAATACAACCACTACAAAACACAACAGGTAATACCATCCAAAGGGACAAATGCCAAATTCTCATTATTCACCAATAAATACCTTTTCGAAATCAAAGTCCTAGGAGTCTTTTAGTGTTGAGGATCTTTCCAGTTTTTGCTTTTTCTATTTTTTTTCAGCTTAGTCATACATCTGTTCTTGGGATCATGCATTCAAGCTAACATTTCATACATTTTGAATAAATGTTGTGCTTATTTGGCATTTCTGCAATGTTTCTGTCAATGTTTTTCCGTGACATTAAGTAACTACAGAAGCAGAGTTTTATTAATGATCAAACTAGAATTGTGAGGAGAGTTTTACACTCAGAGGATGATCTTGATGTTGGTTGACAGTTCAACTCAACTGCTTCAATAAAAGCACTATCTCAAATGGAACACTTTTGGGTTGCTATTTTTTCATGCAACAAAAATGCAGGGACCTTATATGGAAGATAATAATGGATATACCATATTTACATGTGTGGCAACACAATATGGGTGCAATGCAAAGGCGTTATGGTGAGCTGAGGCCCATAAGGCTGGTATTACAATACAGAAGGGTCACATCACACATATATGTAATGGAGACAAATTTCAGTGTAAGTGCTATAGAGAAAGGACTTCACTTAGGTATCTCCACTTTCCAACACCACCCCATTGAAACGAGCTCCTAATTTCTCCTGTCATAGGGGAACAGATCCCCAGTGAAAATGCAAAAAAAAAAAAAGCCACATGAAATAATGTTAATTCTTGCCTTTTGAGCTTCCAGGACTTATGTTCTGGTGATTGAAGAGTGGTTTAACAAATTTTCAACAGGCATTTGGTGTATTTTCTCCTTTCACCTTTTAGACAGATTCTAGAGCCTAAGCCATACATGGCGTGTGGTTTCATTGCAAAACATTTACAAACGTTGCTGTGAACAGCAGGATGCATTTAAGAAACAAAAATGTGTTTAAGGAAAAGACTATGGCGATAAAGGCGTCATCACTATTAAACAAAAACAACCAAGATGTCAAGTTACGCCCAGGCCTCCACTCAAGCCAACCATAAAAAATTATCAATGCTACCAACAAGAGAACTTACACAATCTCCCACTGTCAAACCTGTTTCTGTGTCTGTGTCCATGTTCTCCTCTCCTCCACCTCTGTGCCCCCAAAGGCCCTGCCCCAGCTCCTGAGTCTGTGTCCTTCACTATGCACTGATTCCATCTCCCCTCCCCTCCTCTACCATGTCACTGCCACAGCAGGCCCACATGTGGCTACTGAGCACTTATATGTGCCAGTGTGACAGAAGAACAAAACTTTTACTTTAAACTTAACCATGTGTGGCTAATGCCACCATACTGGATACATAGCTGAAGATGAAACCCAGACTCTGACCTCCATATTCACACCTTCAACCACCTACTCAGCATCTCTTCTTGAATGTTTCAATGGCAGATCAACCTCTAACATCGACCTTATCATTTTCCTCCCTGTCCCCGAAAGGCTGCTCCTCCCTCAGCCTTCCCCATCTCATGGAGACCAATCCTTCCAATTGTTCAGGTCAAAATAAAAACTTAGAGCCATGCTGGATGACTCTCTTTCTCTCACATTCACATCTAATCAATTAGGAAATGGTGATGTCATTACTTTCAATATCTCTCATATCTTATGACCTTTATTGTTATTGCTGCTCCCCTGATCTCAGCCACCATCATCTCTCTTGTTGGGTCCATCAACAAGGCACTAAGAAAAGCGCTTTAGGGAAGAGGAGAAGTGAAATAAATCCTCTAGTGGAGAAGATGGGACACACCCACGTATAGAAATACAGTGACAGTTTGGTTAAAAGCAAGTGCTATGGAACCCGTAAAGAAAAATCAAATGCTTCTGTGATACTGGGAGTGGGGGGAATTACACGACCACCTAAAGAAGTTTTGTAGCTGTCATTTATTTACTTAATAACATATCTTGGTGATGCTCTCAGCCATAAAGCAACAAAAAAAGAACTGAAGTTCTTTGAGGATTTCTATTCCCCTCGCTGCCCCTCGCCTCCAGAAAGGGACAAACTATTGTGTTTCCCACTTCCCTTTCCCTATAATTGAAATAAAAATATGAAAAGATCCTCAGCAAAGTAAAATGCCCGAGCTAAAACTAAGAATATCACTGATCGGAACATTTAATGGCAGTAACGGAACAAATCCATTTCGTATTATCAAGGTCATAAGAAATTTATGTATCTGGCCAAAGGAGAGAAGTAACTTGCACAATTTACTGCAAACGTTCACAGAAACATGCAGCTTTAAATGCCTAACTCATAAAATACACAGTAGCTGGCTGTGCGTGTGTTTGTTACTCTTACAGTTTTATAGCCAGTAGCATATAAAGCACATTGTTTATATTTTATTTGTTGAACATATTAATGAATTCAGTGAACGTATAAGTGAGTAAAAGCCTCTCAACTTTACAAAATACATGACTCAAGGCTTGTCTTTAATGTCAATGTAGCTATAAATTCACATGCACGGTTGTATGTGTAATCACGTAGGCTGAAAGACAATATTTGTATAAACTAGCAGAAAGCTGACGTAAGAATTTATTTTAACATCAGCTCATAAAAGCCTCTTAAAGGAAGTAAAAACTTAAACAAATAGGCACCAAGACTAAATATATAAAAGATGAGTATGTGCCAATTACGATACATTATTTGCTTTTCGATGATGACTAATCTATTCTCTACCCTGTATTTTACCCTGTATTGAGAAGAACAGTGGCTACAAACAGAACACACAGTAGGCATCTCATCTCTTACTGTTCCGATGCCTGCAAATAGTTAATCCTTTGGAGACAGACTGTCCACCTGGGTAATAGAATCTCTGTAGGCTTCTCTTTCACCTCTGTTCTCAAAAAGACTGAATTTTGTTAAAGAAATCAATCCCACCCTCAATTACTGTTGCATAATTTGTAAAGCTCAGTGCAAATGAAAATTCAAGGCCCCTTCTTTTAAAAACATTAAGACGTTCAAGATGGTGACAGCAGAGCATTAAATCGAACATAGGGCCCTTCAGAGCACATGGTCTCCCACTACTTTGCAGGTCCCATGCCCAGGAAGCCAGCCCTGCCTAAACTAAGGTCCAGGTTTTCTCACCTGGATCAGTTTTGAGACACAATTTAAGAATTTTCAAATTCTAGATGACTTTGTGGTCTAACAATGACTCTCTTCCTAGAGGAAGTCTATAGCCTTCAATTTGGTGGCCTTGTTTATATGACTAAGTACATACCTTCATCTTAACCACAGACAGCCTCTCCCAGTGAAGAGGGGAAACAGGAAACCTTGGAGAGATGCATCTAGAACTGCACAGCTAAGATGCTAATTTCCTTTAGGGATGCCCTTCCTCTATGAATGCCAGGGAACACTTCTCGGGCACTACGTCATTTGAAAATAATTCCCATCGTTCAGATTTATCTTAAAACATTTTCAGTGACCTTGTCAAGACTAGTCAATTGCTTTTCTCAGCACTAGTGGAGGATACAAACGTCCTCCAGGTCACAGGAGTACCACATCCCTCCCGTGATGGCACAACGTCACAGTAATGCCATTACTACACCACCCTATGATGCACGTCAGAGTGTATAGCCAAGCTGTTAAATGCACAAATTTGCAAAGACCGCCAGTGATTCAGTCTACTCAACTGGACTTAATCCAAAGAAATTTCCAGCCAACTGGCATCGAGTCTCTAATTTACAGCTGGCAAGCAAACTCCTTAAATGTTTCCAGGTCCTCAGTAGAACTGTTTAATGTCTACCTTTAACACACGAACCACCTGATTTCAGACACAACACTCAGCAGCTTTGACCACAGGGTGCAGAGTTATAAAATTTACAGCTTCTTAAGTTGGAAAACCACAGACGGGAGCTGGAACCTACCAACCGCCCCCTGACGGAGGGGGAGCCAGTTTCTGCTCAGGGCACACAAAGTTAAAACAAAAGACACGTTGAGCAATCTTGGGCAACTAACTGTCTTCCTTTTGCTCCCACTTTTAACATTTAACGTTAAAACTATTTTTAAAAATCCTTCAACCGGCCTTGTATTTGTTTCATTATTTAAGGCCTTTTTTATTTTTTTCAAGACATTGTCCTAATTTTCCCATGAAGAATTATGGGTAGATTTTAAAGATTGGCCTTTTATTTAAATGCATGCTAGGAAACCTGATTCTTGTCCTCAATAACATCTTCGATTGCCTTAAAAATAAGAATAGCAATGTCTATTAAACGCATATTGTGTGCCAGGCCAAGCATTGTACAGCATGCATTATCTCATGTAAAACTGATAACAATATTACAAAGAAGGCACTATTAATATTTCAGTAGTGTAGATAAACCAACACTCAAGGTCACATAGCTCCTAAGTGGCAGCATCGGGACTCAAGTCTCTGGTATTGTCTAACTCTATAATCTGACATCTTAACTCTAACAACATTGCCTCTCAAATTCTGAAACACCATGTCCAAAATTCTCACTTAAACTTTTAAAAGCTGTATTAACTGTTAGAAACATTTTATCACTGGAATTCAGTAGCATGCTATACCATTTACTTTGTAACACTGGACTTGGACCTAAGAATTTTACTTCTTGAACATGCTAATATCCGATTTAAGTATACATTATTCTTAATCTCCTCTATCCATTTCACGTCTGCATTAAAATATTTTATTTAATCACTGTTTTAACAAATGAAATACAATAGACTTTATTGATTGGCCCTTTCTTAATATATCTCAAATTGCACTATACATTCTATGTCTCACGGAACAAAGAGTTTTGTGGTGCAGATTCATGCTTTCGTAAGTTCGTGTAATGTTTGGAAATCCTTGTGGTATTTAAAATTCAGCCAGTTTTTTATTTTTTTTTTGCCTTCTTGTTTGCTTCAAAGCCTGAAGAACATGACCAGGTATCATGATCGCTATTATGTGCAAGTGAGTGGGATTTGACAAAAGACAGTGATAACAAAGACCCTGATCGGGGATTTGAAAATGCATCTGTTAGGCAGCTTCAAAGGTGTGGGCTGACACCTTGAACCTCGACTATGGTTCTCATTCAACCCTTCAACATTCCTCAGCGTTTAGTGAAGAGAAATAGTGTTCTCTAACCTGTCACAGAAGTATTTGCCATGAATTAACCGGAGGCCCCCTACTTCAAATAGCAAACAGCAATCTCTAGACAAACGAAGTGCCATCACAAAACTACTTCTGAATCATCCTCTCGAGTCTGCGTTTTCTATCATCTGTTCTGAATTAATTCTCCATTACCTCTTTGCCTCCTTTGTGTTTTACGTCTTCACTCGGTCCATGCTACTTGGCTGATGTCCTTTCCCTTTTACTGACTTTATCTTGAAGCACATCTTTTACTCATTCAGCCCCTTTACCTCGGGGAGAATTCAGCAGGCAGGGTCGCGAGGCAGGAGCAGGACGAGGGGGTGATCCTTCATCGGTGGTGCTCACACTGTCATCTCATTGATCAATGTGCCCGTCCACCTGGTCCCCCCCTCCATCCTATCATCTCCTTTTGCCAAAGAGTAGAGGAAGCTGTTTATTATAGTAATTTTCTTTAGATGTCTTTTCCTGCCTCAAAACTAGCCTGTGGTTAACCTATTTCTCACTCGCTGTCAGTACAAAAGGCTGCTGTATTTTGCAGGCTCGGGATTCTCCCTTGGCCCACTAGGAAATAGCAACGGGCGTTCAAAGAGTTAAACAACCCCTTCTGCTGCTTAATGTAAGCAAAAAAATTCCTAAAGGAGAGCTGACTTTTTATTTTTTTAAAGACTTTTTTTCTAAATGAAAGAATGCTGTTAAAAACACAGGTGATCATATTTCAGTCATAGACTAGCAACCTGTATTATCATGTCATCCTGAATCACTCTGTTTATCAGACAGGGATGAAGTTACTTTATAATGAAACACTCATGATGAATTTCCTCACCTCCAGTCCAACTGCATGACAGTTTGACAGAGAACACTCATTTGGGTGTGTGTGTGTGTGTGTGTGTGTGTGAGAGAGAGAGAGAGAGAGAGAGAGAGAGGGAATCAACTAGCAAGAAAGCTCATCTCTAATCACGCCTAGAGAATATGTCATCTCTAATTGGACACCTTAGCTAATCATGAAAAAAAACTCTGTATGCGTTTTCATCTTCATTGCCAAGGCCTCCTAAAATTGTATATTAAACGGGCCTTTTTTACATTGTTTAAACAAAGAACAAAGTGAGTAACCTTAAGTTACCTACATTTACATCTCAAAATGGAAAACCTTCAGTTTTCAGCCACACTCAAAAAGTTCAGCATATATATTTACTGCCGATGAAATGACTGTTTTTCAACAAAGCCAGATGTACATTTTAAGTTTGATCCTCAGTTTTCACATTTCTACCACTTCAGAATGTAATTCCTTAGAAGACATGCACATGCGTACATGCACACACTCTCTAAATTTAGCTATTTTGGGGTAGAGAATTAACATAGATTTAGTTTTTCTTGGTGTTCTCAGCCCCAATAAAATAAACATAATTCAGTGACCAATATCCCAAACACTGTTAAAATATGTTAACTTTTAAATCTTTCAGAAGACTAGCAAGTACACTAGTTCAATGAGAGATTCCTCAGTCTTCATGCCAGACTTGTGGAGAATAATTTGAAATACATGGAAATTATCTAGTTTTATATTAACTGTATCTGTAGTGATCTCAGAAAGCATATGATTGCCAAATCAATATTTCTTTCTTTCTGTGCTGTAGTGTGTATGTACATGACTATTTTTTCCCCCTGGGAAATGCAGAAATATAATAGTTGGTCATAAAAATTAGCTCCTTTCCTCCAACTCATTTATATGTATATGTGTGCACGTATGTCTTTCAAGATAAAAACTTGATTGATGGACTTAAATAATGCCTAAAAAATTTAAGACCTTAGACAATCATACAAATCCTTGATTACCCTTAGGTATTTCCCTTGGCCACCGAGGAAATCAGTGGGGCCAGCACTGTTTAAACTGACATGCACCTGTTACAAATGTTGAAACCATCTAGAGCCAAGGATCCAAGGAGAATGGATGTCTGTGATAGAGAATGCATTTTAAAATTGGACTGGCGCGTGATTTAGTGATGTAAGCGAAGGTCTGTTTTCCATTTAAACTTTGAGCTTCCCATGAAGACATTCTATAAAGTTTTGACATATAAAAATAACCAGAAGCAGAAAGTACTTTTATTTGGTGTCAGGCCATGCACTTATTTCTTGGGGTTAACTGACAGCAGTCAATTATTCTCAGGATTGCATTACCCTGCCTCGCACTAGAAAACACTGAGAAGTAAGTGGAAAGATCTGTTGAACCCACCGCCCTGAAAGGACAAATTGTTACTCTCCCAGATTGAGGTAAGTCTCCTTTGAACTAACTGGTCAGCAACTTCCTATGTATAAATTATTCCCTTTGGGAAAGCAAGGATTTTAGGAAGCGGATTGATTCCTCAAATGCATTTTAGGAGATTAAATTTCACTATTTTAAATGCTATTTCATTGCACTTAACTCTACACTGTATGGTTCTAAGACCAATCTTAAGAAATGATAAAACACAGTGGTTTTTAAGTGTGTACTGCAGAAGCCGAGGGTTCTCTAGAGATCTTTAGGGCAGAAATGGGGTAAGAGGCGGCTGGTCTCTGGTCCCTTCCCTTCCCACTTTGGTAAGAATAGCTCTCCTTTCATTTATTTTATTTTATTTTTTTGCCTCCATGTAAGACTTCTCAATTTGAAAAAAGATTGCACTTTTTAAATGAATGAAGGAATTTTATCATTGGATGTCATGCATTCAAGACTGTGTGTGTGCACATTCTATGATGTTCCAGATACCATGCCAGTTGTGGAAGCTACAAGATAAGTAAGTCATCGTCTGATAATACAAGGTTTTAGGTGCAACAAGAGTGCTTCAAAACAGTGCTATAGTACATAGTAGAAGGCATTAATTCAGACTGGGGAAATCCTTTCTGAAATGAGGAGATTCGGACCCAAATCATTTAAGCGATTCATCCAAAGTCATATATAGTTAGTAGCTGAGCATCCTATATTCACCATTAATGCGGATGCTCCTTGCCTAACCCATGTTGCTTCTAGAAAGAATGGAATCCGTGTACCAAAACTTGTTCTTTATACTCTTTAAAGACCTAAGACTATAAATATTTGGTGACATGATTTATGTCTTAGCTATTTGTGCATCTCCAATGTCTAGCACAGGCCTGGGCACTGAATGGGTACTCAATGGATGTTTACCTTTTTTATCACACATTGAGAGGAAGTGAACAGAAGAAAATAGTTTTGATCATAATTACTTATATCAATACATACACCAAGGCAGCTGAAAATTGGAATTAGCTAAGATACTGGCAGATTATGATGTAATATATATGAAAGAGAAAAAAAAAGAGGGATGTTATTCTCATAGTACCATCCTTACGTGTTTTGGCAAACATATGCTTCTTCTGAATTTCATACTATAATGAGAACTTAGTGAACATGCAGTAATTTCAAGTGGCTATAAGGGAAAGTGCTTTTGTGCATATACTTCATGTGGATGAAACATCATTTTTCATTTTGGTAGGTTCCCACACTCTGATTTTAGCATCCCACAGGATTGTAAAACATATTCAACATTTTTATATTGGAGTGAACATATTTTTGGCTCCCAAAGTATTCATTTTGGTTCAATTCATAGTTTCTGTATGGAAAGCCATATGAACTTTATTTAACTTCCTTTAAAGAACACAGCCATGGATCACTTAGATATCAATATACAGTCTAGTTCTGGAAAAATGTAATTTATTACTGATTGTAATTTTAAGTTTTTAAAATAACCATGTTCCATCAATTTTGGAGAGAGATACAAGCATGTGTTAAAAACTGACCAGCAATTTGATGATGGTCTCCAGAGAACAATAAAGTATAATTTAAATATTAAAGGCATTAACCCGAATTCTTTTACAAGATAAAATAGACGTAATACTAGGTTACTGAGTTTGGATTTTTTTTTTTTTTTTTTAGTTTTAAACATATTTGCAACTCTTCAATGAAACCAAAACTCCCTTAAAAATACAAGCAAGGCATGTCCAATTAATCATACAAGTTTCTATCTAGATTCTTGTCGGACAAGTAGAATTCCTAGGACATTAATTTAAGCTTTCACTGAATCTAGAGGTAGAGTGAGCACATAAAGTAAGACTTTGGAAAACAACAGCCAAGCAAATGTGACCTTAACTCCACCATGGTGATAGCACAATTTTATATTACTAGAGATATTAATGCAGTAGTAAAAAAATTATTTAAAAATATATTATACATATCCAATTGAACCTGGGGAAGACTTTATGTTTTTATGATTTTACTTAGATCTACTCAATATTTCCCCTTACATCTTAATTTTTTTTTGTTGTTGTTAAAGGAACTGTCTGTATGGACAAAGAGATAGATTGATGAACTGGACCAACTTGGAATGGAGTTTTAGAGAACTTAATCCATCACCAACTGATGCCATCCTTCCATTCCTCAAAAATAACTTGTATTACCAAATATCAGGAAAAATCTAGTATCTGGGGAGCAATCCAAAGGTTTAGTTTTGGTCAGGGCTAAATAACATAGATGAGTGATAGATGGAGCTGTACTTAGATTAAACAAAATACTAATCTGGTCTCGTGTTCAGTGACAACATGTCAATTGTCGGGTTACTGTGAACGACACAGACAACAGTGGGAGATTTCAGGGTCTAAAGATGAAAGAAGGAACCTCATTATTCAGTTTGGCATTTTCCATCACTTCTTGTCTCATTCTTCATTGTGGTTTTCCTACAGATAATATATGTTTAACACAAAGCTTAAATTACATCTAGAACTCTGAATACCTAGTGCAAGGGTCTTGTGTTTATGAACAAAATTAGAGAAACAACAACAAAAAAATGGTTGCTTCTCATGAAGTGGTAAAAAACATATTTCTCATCACTAGCGATTTGTACTTTGTTCCGATTGCCCGTGGCAGAGGCCGTGAGAGTCATATAGCCCCACTTCCCTGCTCAGGTTTTCTTTCAGTCGCAGAACTTGGTTTGTGTACATCTGCTTAGAGATGGATCAAAGGCCTCTCGGCAAAACTAGTGAAGCTATGTTGCTCTAACACTGACACCTTTCAAGTTAAATAAACCTCTCAAAAGAAAAAGAAAGAAGTTTGCTGCTCAGAGGCTTGATAGAAAAGAAATAGAGAAAACGTATACATCTTGTAAAAATGACCTGAACAAAGATCCAGAAATCTTTAATTCATTCAATTCCTATGCCTTAGGTTTAATTCATGTGTAATTTCAAGGGCTGGATTTGTTGTTGAGCTTCAAACTACGCTGGCCTTAGTCCAACTGGATTCGGAATTCCTATTCTCTTCCTCTACAATGAAAGAGCTGAGAGGTTGGAAGAACATTTCCTAATGATAGTCTCTCCCTCAAAGGAAGTGTTGTGAGATCTTCAAGGGATCTTCCACCACACAGACAGAAGTGATGGGACCTAGTATCTGAAGTTTGGGAGATGATGGGAAGTTAACTTATGGTCAATAGTTGAAACGGGTCTATGGACATAGTTGCAAACTCAACTATCTGTTGGGGCTAGAAGTTCCTTTTTTCTTAAGGATTTTTTAATTAAAAATTTTTTTAATTAATTAAAAATTTTTTTAATTAAAAAATCCTTAGTTGTACAAGAAATCACCTGATATGAAAGCATTGATTTATCTGTTTAACTATTACATGTGTCTGGGAGCTGGATTGGGCCAGTGGTCACTAGTTTGCTAACTATGGCCTCAGGTTTCATATTATGCTTAAAAAGTAAAATAATAATGATGGTAACAAACATTATGTGCTAAGTATTTTGTAGGCACTGAACTTATCTTCAGTTACCTTTATAATAGTCCTAGTAGTTAGCTAGTATTGTTCGTCCATTTTACAAATGTGGACATTAAGTGACACAGAGATTAAGAAACTTGCCCAAGTTACATGGTCAAGAGTCTGTACTCTTAGCTATTCTATGTGCAGGACATCTTAGACTTAGAATCTAAAGTTAAGTGTGGTTAGTTTTTTTGTCTTCTATCTTCTTTAGTAAATGCTTAAGGCTACTCAGTAACTACTCTCTGGACTACTCCTCATTTTGCATTGCTATGGCCAAAAAAAAAAAAAAAAAAGCATCTCTCTATCATCTAGAAATAGTCCTTTGATACCTAAGGAAATGCAATGCTTTTGAAATCTGTAGAATAGACTGCATGCTCTTGAAACTGTGAAACTGACATTTACTAGGTTTCTCTGGTTGCCTCCACAGAGGTTCTTAAATTTCACCAGGGGAATAAGTTGCAAAACATACTCTAAACTGCATTTGCATAGCCCTTGAGGCTGGGATTCAGACACAGATTTTAAATAAAATCTGGAAGAAAACACATTTGCAACAACAGTAGGAAGAACAGATAGGATGCGATCCCTATTCCCATGGACAAAGGCATATTCACTCTCACATAGTGGGTGTGTAGGTGCAGGGCAAAAACACATGATGAAACAAATGCCAGAGTGACAAGAAATGTGCATCTACATACAAAAATCCCACGACACCTGCGAGGGTCCCACGTCCAGGCATAGGCGTGCATCTCCACAGCAGGTATGTGCTCCCCTTCATCAATGGTGTCAACCAAGGCATGGCAGTTTCTCCACAAGGCATTGTTTTGATATGGCAATTATTTGGCTACTCCCAAAGAGGCAGCTGCTCAAAGAAAATTTGGACCCAAGTGCTCTGCTCAAACACTGTATCACCATGCTACATTAGGTGTTTTTAGGAACTGATTTATATATTCATTCCAAGACTTTTTGATGCATTTTAAACACATACTCAACTACCCACTTGATAGCTACTCTTGAATATCTAAGATACATCTCAAATATCAGGTGGCTAACATGGCATTATTCCCCATCTCTAAACCTGTGTCCAGTCATCCCCAAGGTAATTACAGTAGTAAGACCATCCACCAAATACTCAAGGAAGAAACCTAAGACTCTTACCCAGGCATCCTTCTCCCTCCGGGTCCATACCTCATACACCTCTAGTAACTTTTCTAACTTCCCATTCTCAATACATAATATATCACGAACAGATCCTCTTCCTTCCACCTTCACAGTCATACTGTCTCTGTTTCAGCTTCTATTACTTCTTACCTGGCATCCTAGAATAATTATTTTCCTATACCTCCAATTCACAGCTTGCCCCTCACTTATCTGCATAGCAGAGAGAATTTTTAAAACATTCCCTTTCCTAAAATTCTGACATTCTTAGCTTGAAACCCAAACTCCTTACCACTGTTCACAGTGTTTGTGGGGGGCCTCTTCTATACCACATTCATCTCACACCCCATATCCCAATACTTTCTTTTCTCACTGCATGACAATTAGACTTAACTTTATTTTTTTTTTAGTTCTTCTAAAACATTAAGTTCATGTTTCTACTACCTAAATTTCCTCTGCTCCTCACCTGGCTGGTTCTTCTCATCATTCAAGTTTCACCATACATGGCAATTCTCAGAGAATTCTTCATCATCTGCCTAATCCAGAAAGAGTCCCCTCTGTTATTTTTTTTCCTTACACTTATTTTCTTCCAAAGAGCTTACCACATTCTAAAACTCTTCTGTCCATTTGCATATTCATGTGACAGCACTATGTACCCTCCAACATGAAGTTCATATAGCAGGGGGATTTTTTTCTGTTTTATCCACAACCATATACCCAGTTTACCATCAACATGGGACACAATAGAACCCATGCTGTGTGTGTGATACAGGACTCTATGACAACTGAATACATGGACACCTTCACTTTCTGCTTTCTAAAGTTCTAGCAAATCTGAGACTCCATCTAACTTCAAGGTGGCATCTACATTCATCCAAAGTAACTCAACACACATGGAATTCAAACTCCCACACACAGCGTGAGAAACTCATTTCTGCTGCTCTCGCCATGAACTGCTGTGAGCTGCAAAAGGTCACCAGCAATATCACAGTAGCCTGGTATTTGCTCAAAGACTTATCCAGTCCCACCGTGCATGGGACTGAGGAAGATAATACACTGAGTGCTTCAGTTTAGACAGAAAAAGTAGTTGCCTCTGAAAACTGCTTTATTAATTACATATCTGACCCCAAATACCCTGTGATGATCGAGGACACAGCATGATGTAATCCCTGTAAGAGCAAGCACTTTGTCCCTTTCCTTGGCACCAAGAACATAGTAAGTGCAAATAGTCTTAAATGAATTAACTAATATACATAAGATAGAAAAGGGAAATAAAGTAAATTAAGTAAAAATCATCAGAAAAGCTTTGTCTGTATTGGGCAAGATACCCAGACATGTTCTGCTTTATGAATTCAAATCTGGATGGCAGATGTTTCCCAACAGCACACTATCTACTCTCCATGCTATCTCGCATGCTCACGCACCTCCTACAGAGACGATGACAGCCGTTTCACATTGAGAAAAACCTTATCGTGACAAGTGGCTGAGCCTTCCCAGTATCGGTGGTATGAGACACTGTTGTGGGCACACGAGTCAGAAAGACTTCAGTCCAAACCTTGGTCCTGCCACTTACATGTAACACAATCTCTTTAGGGCTCAGTTTTCTCATCTGTAAAATGGGGATTTGATAACAATGTCTACTTCGAAGGTTGTTGTGGGCACTCAAGAAACTAATGCATGAAGCTGATCACAGAACGCCTGAACATAAGAAAACTCAGTATATTATAGTCTTAGTAACGATGACAATAATACTTGCATTAATCTTATGTTTCCTTTATTTGAGAAGACCAGGTTGACAGGACTTAGTACAAATATCATACTCCTGGATGGAAAATATTTGGACTCCAGTTCAGCTCTGCTTTTTCTTAGCTGTGTGAGTTAGGCAAGTCTTTAACCTTTCTTCACTATGGATTCCTTATTTTTCTGGCAATTCAGTGAGGTCATTTTTCTACCCCAATTTTACTGGTAAGAAATTGAAACTCAACATTTAGGAATAACATTGATCGGGCGTCGGGGCGATGTGGGTGGGGGAGGGGATGGGTGTGTACATACATAATGAGTGCGATGTGCACTGTCTAGGGGATGGACACGTTTGAAGCTCTGACTGGGGGGAGGCGGGGCAAAGGCAATATACATAACCTAAATTTTTGTACCCCCACAATATGCTGAAATTAGAATAAAAAAAAAAAAAAGACATTGAAGCTCAGAAGGACTAACATGCCCGGTTGTGTAAATGTTTCACCAGTGGTAGTTAGTGTCATTTCTACACAAACTGAAGCAAATCCCTTGCCTCTGTGAGCAAACAATCAGCCCCATCTTCCAAATAAGAAAAAAAGCAAACTCAGAGATATGTAAGAATGAAAGAAAATGTGTCTATGATAATAGTCTTGCAGAGTCATTTGCAGATATGTCTGTTGTTTTAATTATCATTATCACCCATTAATTGTTATTTTTCTTATCTCTGGGGAAGCTACAAGCTACAAAGTCATGGTGGTTTAGTGCGGCCACACTCTGCTGGCACCCAAGCAGGCCTTTTCTCAACTATGTAATTCTGCCTCCTTGGCTGATTAACCTACATCACAAACAGCCACGATGGACCATTCCAATGGCAGACAGAGACGAAGTGGCATAATCTAAAAACTACTCATGCTATATTCCTTGCAATTCCTGAAAGCCAAGAGTAATGGTGAAAAGTTGGCATCTAAGCGTGAAAACCAACGCACTCTCTCTTGGAGGCCCACTGGATTCCTATCCTCCTCCCCAAAATGGAATTGCTGTCTTCTCCCCTTTGCATGTTGAAATGTAGCCTATTAGGAAACACATTTGAACCAGAAGGACTGGACTTCTTTAAGCTAGCTCAAATTGAAGTCATCATTGTAAATATAGCAAGAAGCACTGAGAACCAGATAAACAAAGCAGCTTACTTCAATGACCAGCGTCTCATTTGTGGGCCCTGGCGCATACAGACGTTCTGGACGGTTGAAAGGGCGCTGGTATTCAAACGTGGTCCCGGCGAAGGGGAACTCCCCGGGCCAGTCGATGCTCCAGCCCCCGGTGAGGTAATACTTTTGACTGAGGCTTCGAACGGCGAGGTAACTGGAGGAGATTTGCAGCTCCTGGATTTCAATGCTTCGGGCCCCAGCTGGAATAATGACCACCGGGTAATATTCTAAATGGAAAGAATAGAACATTTTTATATTCCACACTGTGCACTGGAGAAAGGCGACTAGCAATGCCCAGGAATATGTGCTGTCCATTTTTATATGTGAGGCTTTTGAATTATTAACTGATATTCACTCTTACTCTATGAAGTAAACATGATCAATTATTTCATTTTCCTAGGGGTAAGAACACCAGAGAGAGAAAAGGTACATGGCTTTTCCGAAGTCTTACCAAGCATGTTTTTGTGGACAGGAGACACATTGTTCCTCTCAGACCAATGAAGTCCACAATACTCAAGAACATGGTGGGGTTTTTTTGGTTTTTTTTTTTTTTTAGTTTTCCTAGAGGAAATTTAGACCTATTTATCCTCAGCAATGATATTCAGAAAACAGGGCTCAAAAGTTTAATTTTACTGAAGATGTTTAGATAATTGCCTCAAATACACATCTGATGCTGTGTATATAGCTATCTAAGTTACACAACACATTTCTTTGCTTCATAAATGCATGTGAGGCATACGTGGGGCCTGGTTGGAAAATTAAAACTGCAAGGTAGGAAGGCATTTATTTAACATATTGCTAAGATGTAATATATTGATGCAATTCCTTGCATCTCTTGCAAAAGTGACCAAAGCCATCGTCACCAGTGTGTCAGGTGAACCAGTAAAAAGCTCAACCACATTGAGCGTGACTCAAACTTGTTCAGTAGCAGAAGTTATGTCTCACTAGGAAGAACAACAAAAATTGTAGCATCTCTTACCATTTGCTTTATTCTGGTTGAGGTATAGGCCTTTATAAAACTTGCAAGTCGAATTATCACCTTTGCAAACACCACATGCATCTGAAACAGCTTTAGAGCCAAGTTCATGATCACAACCTACTGGCTGTGACAAAAAAAAAAAAAAGTGAGAAAAATCAAAGATTAGAGAAGCCAACGGCTAAGAATAACTAAGTGGTGCGTGGTTTTCTGTATTTATAGAACATTAGAGAGGCAGTATAGCTTATGGCTAACCAAGGCAGTCTCAAGTTTGACTGACTTGGGATTTAAATCCCTCCTCTGCCTTGGTCAGATGCTTGAGTGGGCAAGTTGCATAACCTATGTAAGGCTTAGGCCCTTCATCTGTGATAGCAGAGTAAGAAGTCACCATTGCTTCTAATGCCAGGCGAGCTTATTCAGGCCAGCTCTATGACTGAAACATAAAAGGTTGGACAATACACACACGCACACACCCTTAAAGGATCACAGAACTCAAATTAACCAAAATTGAAATGGAAGAGAAAGAGAATACCCAAAGAGAAAGAAAAATAACTGGAAATAAATAGTCGTATTATTTCCAGATTCATTGGTGAGGTTCTAATCATGTAGTGAATGTGCTTAGTAAGCATGCAATAAACATTGTTATTTACATTCTTATTTAATTTTTACAAGCCCTATGTAAAGTAGGATTTGTCATCATTTCCATCCTATATATATGAAAATGGAGTGAAAGAGAAACTAAAAAAATTGGACAGAGGTCACGCAAAAACTAAGTCGGGGAATTGAGACATGGTGCCTACATCCAGATGGAACATTTTACCCCTTTGTCCCATGCCACCTGCTGTCCTTCAGGCACAGACTATTTCGCAACACTCCCCACAGTATACATTTGATATGAAGAAACACAAGCGAGTTCAAATACACCCCCCCAAAGCAGAAATGTTCTCTTACTTCACAAATCCCATCAATACAAACGTCATTTTTGTTCGGGGAGCAAGGGGTTCCATCTTTCACTTTGCCAGACATTGCAAAAAAAAATTCAAAGTTCTCAGCCTTGCAGTACAGTTTACATCGATCTTCCTCTAGAAGCAAAGAGATGAAGGTAGCACACGGTCAAGAGGAAACTGTCGGGAAAATGGTATGTCCACCAAAAGGACGAATTAAATTTAGAAAGCTATCATCAAAATAGCAAATGTTATGTAGTTTTATATGTATATGTGCACATATAAGCATATGCATATATGGTTTTTAAAAGTATGAATCCCAGTTAATAATCCATATGAAACTGATTTAATATTAACACATAAGAATTTTATTTTTCTAATCCTTAGTGATAGTTACCCATACACAATTCATAGGTTAGATACCAAGCCTCCCTCGATAATAAATATTTTAGGCTTCATAAGCCCTATCCATGTATGTGAAGAGATGTTGCCGTTCCAATAAAACTTTATTTAAGATAAAAAAAAATGTCACATTTGGCCCAGAAGCCATAGATTGATGACCCTGACTTAGGACATCGATTACTGTAGATATTTATTCAGTCTGTTGAGAGGAAAGACATTAGGCATTTTAAAAAAAAGACATATGGTCGGTAATGTTTATAAAACATATAGAGAGGAATCATAGTGTAAAAATGAAGAGGAAGCAAATAAACTAATCCTGAAGACTAAAAAATATAAGTTGTATTTACCCTTAAGTCCCTGAGTAGTTTCTGGTACCAGAGGCAAAAAGAAAGAAAAATATATTTATAGAACTCTTGTTATCAGAAAGGAGTCACTATGCCAATTTCTCGAATAGAAAGAGCTCTTCTTGGCCAGGAATTCCAGATGATGCTTCTCACATGAGACCTTACGTGGGTGGCATTGAGTGATATCCCTAACAACCGTTTTACAACAAAAGTGTAAACAGTTTGCAAATAGCTGTGCTTCATAAAAACCCCCCAATAAAAGGCAAAGTCAAACTTAAATGTGAAAAAATTAAATTGCGGTCCAAATATGCAGATGTGTGAATAGATTAAAAATTTCTCTCTCACCTTTGAGTTGTTTGTCAACAGCAGTTTAGAGACTTTTAATTTTTGCATATGAGATTAAGGAGCTGGATTTCCTTTGTCTATCATTCCTAGGGATTAACAAATTCTAAAAAGCTGTTTTTCCACCACAGATTTTTGGATGAGAAACACAGAAGGAAAGAAGAAAGAAAAAGCTCACTACTATAGGATCAAGACTGTCTACATTTATGAATAAAGTCTTCCCTTGTTCTTCCTAAACTGCAGGAAAGTCACAAGACCTTCAAATCATGGTCAGTCTCTTTTGATCTAAGTGTCAAAAGGAGATGAGGAGGGACCAGAAGGCTTTAACTTTCCCGTCTCCCTACACTAGGATGTAGATCCTAAGGCTGGGGTTTATGTTTTCTTCAATGGACATTCCTGTGCATGGTGCATAGTGTTGCCCGCACAAAAGAGCTCAGTAAACACTTACGGTGTGTGAATGACTGAAATAGCATATTCTCTACTTAGTAAAAAATGCAACAAAATTAGTGAAAGAGCTTTGAAACCAGAAAGCACTTTCCAAATGACAAAATTTATTTAACTTTCTCCTTACGCATTCAGCGCAGAACCTATTTAAAGGGGTCATGATCCAAGACCAGATTGATGCTTCTGAAGGCTGGGCTGGTGCATAGCAAAGTTGCACCATCCTGAGTGAGAGGCTCTACTTGTTATAATGTCTCTAATGACATTAACTTCCTTTACAGTGACTGATAATATAGGTTCATTTTGAGCTTTTGCATAGGAACAGTCCATGAATTATCATTAAATTTACTCTCTTCCCATTCTTCAAGTGTGCAGTTGGGATTCACATGTATCCTTTTTCATGGGAGCATGGATAAGTTTGGATAAATCAAGTGGATGGGAATGATGGAAACAACTAGAATGGTGACAGCTCATTCTACACAGGTAACATTAAATTCTTCTGTTGTAACTAAAATGAATATTTAGTCAAAATAAAAACAAATTAATTTAAAAAGTACAAGCCATAACTAAGTTATAATAAGTCCTTAGAACCTAGTATCGAGATAATTTTTATTCCTGCTTCTGTGTGTGTGTGTCTGTGTGCATGCACACACCCTACAAACAGGCCTCCCCCCATGCTTGTAATCATCTGACATGTCAGTTACTGAGTATGGTGTCTCTGTGGGGTATATATGATTTCACGAGTTTGGGGTCTGGACAATTCATACCAATTTCAATTAACATCCCTGGGAGACTTAACTGCCAAAATGTCAAAGGTAAGTGGAGAAACCTAAGTACATTCCAAACACGTGAACCCTTTGGTTTACAGATGTGGAAGACAAGGAGTATCTTATGAATAAAAAAAAAAAGTGTCAAAAAATAAATAAAACCCATGGGATGAAAAAACTGGGCCAGGACGGGTCTGGGGGAATGAAAAGTAAACACCAAAACTCTTTGATAGAGGCAGCAATTTCTCCCGTGTGTTCCTTCACATTATCATCCGCACAGAGACATATTTATTTGAGTGTCACGGAGACCAAATTACCTTCCACTTTCGTATAGGGTTTCCACTGGTAGAACCATCCACGGAAGGGTTTGCTGTTATATTCTGCACATTGCTGGGCGCGAAAATCCAAGCTGTTCTCATTACAAGGGTTAATGTTGCACAGCTGATAAATACGGCTAGAACCTGGACAGAACTTGCCACCGTACTGAGGCCTAAAAACACAATTAAAGAATTTTAATGCTAGTGATCAAACAGCTGACTATTAGTCACATGCAATGATACGAGGAGGTCCCATCGAGATAAGCATTGTCACAGCGTGTGCAGTTGTGTACGTCGATTACAGGAATGGACATATGTAGCCAACAAACAACTGTCTACATCTCTTCCTGCATCTATGGTAGACACGACAATCAGGGAATTTTTTTTTTTTTCCTTTTCTTTCTTTACCGCTGCTCATCAATTGGAATTAGCATACTAGATCAAACATGTTTATCATCCCTGATCCAATTTTTACGTTCTGTTGCTATCCCTGAAGACTGATGAAAAGTTATTCTTGAAACTCATATTACCCTTCTGTGTTAAAGAAATCTGTAAATACACCTGAATGTTCTTATTAATATCTATTTGTGCTGGTATGCTCCATACACCCCACCCCCTTATTCTAGCACACCCGCTACTACATGACAAGTGAGGACACCGGGCAAATGGAACAGAAAGCAACACTTGCCATGTGTCCTCCCATCCAGCTTTGTCAGCCACCGAGATGAAATTCTGGTTATTATCTGACTCTGGTGTGTTTTATTATAATTGATTCTAAACTCGGAGGGAAAACATCCTCTTGGTTTTCCTCAGCATCCTTGCTTGTTAACTTTGCAGGTGGCCTTATCCTTTCCTGCCAAGTACAATGGGAAATGGATTTCTAGAGTAGGGAATTCCATGAGAACAGAAATAATTACGACCTAATGGCGAGCGCTTTAAGATCTTGGTAGGCAGATTCCAATCTGCAAAAACCAGACAGCACAATAAAGGGAGAAAGAGGACAACCCCACTGAAAATTACCACTAACATCTAATCTGGCTTCCTCCATGCAAAAAGCAATTGCTTTTCATTCCTCCCTTTTTGGAGTTCTCTCTAAAGGTTAAAACTCAATGATGGATCATCTTGGATAAAAATTTGATGCCAACATGTAACATGAAAGGATGCTCCGGGTTAATAAATTTATGTGAATAAAACACCTTGCCTCTTTAAGAAGCACAAGTATGCTATAAAACACCTCTGGATTTGCTTCGGCATATGTTATCCAGTCCTCCTGTAACTGCAAGCTAAAATAGATTCAACAGAAACGGCAAGTGTGACACTGCCAGAATCAGACTTTTATGCTATTTCTAAACATTCTGGAGCAACTACTTAAACATGCAGCAGCCATTGCAATAAATCAACTCCCTGAAGACTTCTTAAATTAGCAGCTAAAAAGCATCTATTAATAGAAAAATCTTAAAGTATCCTATCATAGCCTGGTTATCTTTACAAGGCATATTAAAAGCTCATTTCTCAGTTTAAGACTTTCTGTCTGAGATTTAACAAATAACCCTCCTTTGGACTATACATAGTTAATGAAGTGAAAGTAACCACAACGTGTTACTTTTTCAATTCCTAGAACTTGTAACACAGAAAAGACCTCCAAGCTCCTACAGCCATCCCCTCGTTTTATAGATGAAGTGAAAAACGGCTGGCAGAGCTCACAAAACGTGGTGAATGAAGGTCATGCATCTAGAGAGCGTGCAGAACTCAAGCTCAGTCCTTGGGACGCTGTCCAGGATTCTTTCCCTGCTCTGCTGCGCCCGCACTGAACCCAACGAGGCCATCAGGGCAGGCATCGGGAGAAAGAGGAAGGGACAGTACGACATGACAGTCAGAGAGCTGGCCTTTCACCACGGGGCAGACCCTGCTTTAAATACACTGTGCTCGCCTCTTCCCAGCTTGACTTTAGGCAATTTTTATTTAACCTCCTCACCTGTAAATTAGGGACAGTTGTGACAATTAACTCTAAAGAATTTCGGGCAGTATCTAGGGCAGGGTTAGTGCACATACATTATAACTATTCTTCAGTGCCTCATGCTTTTGCAGAGGTGCCAACACTGTGCTGAGTATTATGTGATCTGATTTTTATATACGAATACATTTCATTTTTACTTATGGGTGATAGTGATCAAAAGTGATAAGGGTGAAGTGATCAAAAGTCATGACTGGCAAGAATCTGGGCTTTTTCATCAAGTCTTCCCATACAGGTACATTTTTTTCTGCAGCTTTGAACATGAGGTTTGGATAAATGAACAGAAAATGCTACTCTGATATCCTTTGGTGTAAGAAGTTCTTTAAGACTAAAAACAAATATAGATAACAAAAATCTAGGCACATAATTTTGTCTTTATATTAGACTGCCTATATTTGCTTCTGCATAATTTATCAAGTCCTAACTACAAATAGTTATGTTGGCAGATTGGATGATCATTAGCATCACCTGAGTAGCTCTGTTAAATATATATATATATATACACACACACACACACACACACACACAGATGCCTGGATCCCTCCACAGACTTTCCCAGAAGGAATGTATGATATGGAAGATCTAGAAATCAGTGTTTCATAAAGTATAATTGGTGATTCCAAAGACCCAGCTGAGCCTGGAAGTTACTAGTTGGAACACAGCCCACAGATTAGACTCTGTTATTCTAGAGCCATGACTTTCTTCCTAACTCCATTTGCTAAACTGCATTAGAGTAAGTGGTATATTCTATTTTCTCAAACAGACTGATGTCTTAGGAAAGCTTTAGAACATCTTGGCACATCACTCATAATTTTCGCGAACAAAGTTCATAAGAATGCCTAGCGAAATTCCTACAGCGTGATAGGGACCCGAAAAAATGTCAAAGAACTTAAAACTGCGGGATCTTGATCTACCTCTGCCATTCTCAGCATGGGGACCTGAACAAAGGCTGCTGCTAGGAATGGGACCCTCTTCCTCCCCTGGTCGCTCAACTGTAAAATAACTGGATTAGCCAGCAGGTTTCAACTCATGTGTCAGCTCTAAATGGATCAGGAGCAAATACCTGGAGAGGTGTTTTGAGATGGTTCCTGAGGCACAGCAGGACTCCATAGAAAACAGGGCTTTGGTTAATTAAGATTGTCTGCCACACACATGGGAAAAAGGAGGGTCCCATGGGCCTGGCATTGGCTATTCCAAAACCAGATAACCTTTCACTCTTTTAAAACTCAAAAAAATTGGATAGATCATAAATCAACCAGGCCTTTTTTATGAAACAAAATACGTCCTGGAAAAAAATATCGTTATATGAAATAGAAACCTCACACTGCTTCACAGATGAGAAAATGAAAATGGTTAGGCTGAGTGATATGACCAGAACCAAATGCTTAACCTAAAGTGAGAAAGAAATCTGTAACTTGAAACAGGGAGGGAAAGAAAACAGCGTTACTACAACAAAGTGAAATAAGAACGGAGAGAACAATTAATTCAATTGCCTTGGGACGGCCTATCATCTACTTGTTTTATTTGCGACTTCATGCATAAACAGTGTCCTGATTATCTTTAATCTTGTTTAAATGATAACAATGCACACCAAGTGGAAATACTTTAGTGATTACTTCTTTTATTAGGCATCCCTAAAATTACAATTTGATATTTCCATGAACAATGCCCTATTATCATGTGAGTTTTCAATCCTACAGATAGGAGAGAGAGGTTTTAATTTAAATCTCAGGAGTGTCATTCATGCGCTTTACTAGCAGAGCTATTAAATTAGGTAATCTATTTCTTTCTTGGGAAAATACTGAGATTTTAAAATGTTCTGATGTATGAAAACCAGATCCATGATCTATGCTTCAAAAATGTAAAGCAATATACTGATGCTACACGGGCTGCATTCAAAGTATTAGGAGGGTGGTTTTAATAACCTGGTATAGGTTGCAAGTGTATCACAAGCATCGCTGCCATTATACCCAGTGACTGGGTCTGATTAGTAAGTCTCAATCAGAGATGTTTTTCCCCCTGCTATAGGACACGTGGCAATGTCCAGAGACATTTGTGGTTGCCACAATTTGTGGGGGTGGGAGGATGGAGAATGATGCTACTGGCATTTAGTGGGTCAAGGCCAGGGATACTGCTAAACATCCTACAACGTACAGAACACAACCCCCACAACCAAGAGTTTTACAGCCCATGTCAATAATGCTAAATTTGAAAAGCCCTCTTTTGGCCTCAGGTATTCCAAGTAGCACCTAACGCATCATGGTCAAAGTACCTCCAAACCCTTCCTTGTATTTTGGAGGGGGAAAAAAAAAAAAAAAAACCTCTTTATCCAGTTCAGACTGCTGAGTCAGACCAAGTACCATTTGTCTCTTAAAATTTCCTTTTGCTCTAGTGCCATTATTTAATTCTCAATTTACACATATTTATGCAATGCTTATAATGTACCAAATCCTGTTTAATAGCACTGTATAAATATTAACTCGGGTGATGTAGGTGCTATCATCATCATCATCCCATTTTTATACATGAGGATCTGGAGCAGGAAGACTCAGTTGTGGGTTTGGCCACACAGCTAGGAAATGGCACAACCAGGATGCAAACCAGGTTGTCGAGCTTCAGTGTCTACGTTCTGAACCTCTGCACTGCGCTATCATTCGAGTTGTGTTGTAAGAGTAAATCTCCCCTGTCTTCCAAGATCCCAACACAGTCTCCTCACTTCATTGCATTCTCCAGAGTCCAGTTTCATCAGTAAGACCTCTGCCTCTGCCTCTCCCCCCTGCTTCTGTGCCCCTGTCCTCCTGATGAGGTTGGGATGAGGAAGATGAAAACCACACAGACCCCAGACCCTTCTGTTGAATGCCCACTGGATGCTCCCGGTCTGCCAGGCATCCTATAGAGGCAAGTGATAAATCCTCCCCTGACCTTTTGATGTTATCACCTCTATTTTATACATAAACCCAAGTCAAGTGGCTTTCCCAAAGCCACACAGTTAAGAAGTAACAGACACAGGATTTGGAGTCTATCTCCAAAACCTGAGTTCTTTCTATAGCACCCTGCCAATTAGAAAATAGACATCTCCCACATGATTCGTGTGGGAGTTAGAGTGCATAAAAGTTAACATAAAACCACCTTCATGTTTCACAGAGCACAGAGTGTGCAGTTCAGACTCCAGGACAGTCAGACCAAAGGGCAGCTGCAGGTGACCACAGGCCAAATTCAATCCACAGATGATTTGTATTAGTCGTCAGTGGTTTTTTTTTTTTTTTTTTGTTTTGTTTTTAAAGAAAATTGAATTTGTTGTCAATATTTTAACAATTGGAAGTTTCACACGCAGCATTTTTTTCATGTTTCTAGTTTCTCCTGAAAAGTCAGGCAGATCTGTCAACACATGCTGATGTACATTCCTGCAAGGCAAAAATCAGCATACTTTCTCCAGTTCAGCAGCCTGAGACACACACATAAGTTATGCCAGCCAAGCCTCTCTGTTCCATAATATCACAAGTATTTGATTGTATGACTGTATAACCCTAGTTTAGATTAAGAAAGTAGCTCAGACTATTACTGGAGTTCTCGATCATCATATTCCTATACAGAATCACTCCTTTGCTGTTTTGAGGTTTCTGTCCATCACTCCTTCCCCCAGTGCACACAGCCTCTATGTGCAAACAGTAAAACCCTGGTTGATTGCTATTAACTGGAGGCAAGAAAACCACACTCACAAACAGCGTGTTACAGGCCGAAGGTTAATGCCTTACAAAGACTGACTTTCTGTTGGAGCCTTACTTGGGGTTATTGCAGTGTCTCTCCTGATACTTCACTCCTCCACCACATGTCCGGGAACATTCTGACCACTTCGACCAGGCAGACCACTGGCCGTGGATGGGTCGGGGCCCCAGCTCCCCAAACTTTACACACTGGCCTTGCCGACACCACTGTGAAAAGAAAGCATTACGTGGTTCCTGTTAGAGATCACCTGGAAAAGCACAGGGAGATGCAAACACCCATACAGTAAAAGAAAAAACGAGTCTGTAGGAAAAAAAGGAAAATGCATGACTTGATAGAGTCCTTTCTTTGCTGGGCTTTGTACACACAAAGTTACTCTGCATTTTCTGCATGCATTTTGAAAGACTGACATCTAAAGAGAAGGAGCATCTCTTACCAACAGGCTGAGTGTTACATGCTTTGTGGGCTGTTGAGGTGAAACATTCAGGTAAGAGTCCACCTAACAGCCATTGGAGTCAGTACACACAAAATTACAAGGGCACCTTCCTTGCCACTTAGAAACAATGCTACTCAAAGAACAATCTGGATGGTTCACTCAAGGAGAGACAATTTTTAAGATAGTAACACAACTTATTGTTTTGAATGATTATCTCATCATAAAAACAGATACAATTAATTATACATGCTATATTTTAGCTTATACCAAACCATCACCATACGGCATTTCCTGGGAAACTGAGTCACTTTCAGTGTGTACAAATTGTACCCTTCAGATAGCATCCTTTGTTCCTTTGTGTATATTACAGGTCCCTTTCCTCAGACCCTCTGATGGCTTTGTGCTCTTTCACCGTCTTTGATGAATTAGCTCTGGGTCTTTCACTTGCCCGTTATCTGTACAATCTAGGGTGAGAGCTGTTTTCTGTACTAACCTTTCCATTTTAGTTCGCCTTTGTAATAAATTCCAGGCTTTGCCGGTCATCTCTCTCTTGGGGGTTGCATTAGCCTCTGGTACTGTTTTTTTTTTTTTTTTTTTTTTTCCTCTGGTGCTTTTATTATGAGCAAGTTATGCATGACTTAGCAGAACTGCACTCTTTCCTAAAAGCTTCTGCAATTAGATGCAAAGGGTTGGAGTTTGGATCATGCCAGGTTTTGACAAGGAGTGGGGGTGTTTGGTTACAGAATTATGGGAAGGTTGTTTGACTTTCAAATCTCCAATTTTCCCCCGTGATACATTTGGCTTCGTGGCTGTTTATTGTGTGGCTTGGTTGCTAGTGCACTTTGTCTAGGTTAAGATATTGCTTCCTTTCTTCAAATTATTGCCATGTGCTGATTAATTCTTCTGTTTTTAATTTGTGTTCTTCCTGGATTAAGTGCCATTTCAGAGTTTACACGAAATCACATAACATTGTTAAGCACATTCTGGGGGAAAGCAATCGGTCATTTGAGGATTTTGTCTACCATAAGCATGCATCTTCCCTACCAGAAATCACAGGGTCTCTACTGGACTAAGCTCAGTGGCTGAGACAAAATGGTAAATAATAATAACAACAACAGGAGTAAAAACAGCAACAGCAGCAGCTATAAAGTTGCTGCTATATGCCAGAAATGGTGCAGAGAACTTCACATGCAGTATTCTCATACAATCCTTGCAAAGCATTTAGGAGTTAAAAGCCATTTTCTAGTTGAGACGATTTTAGCAAAGGAACACTAACTAACCTGCTCAGAGTCACACAAACTACCCAAATAGCTACAAAAGTAGGAGAGACTGGATTTAACTCAGTTTCCAAAGCTCCTAAAGTGGACACATTCAACTTCTCATCACAGAGGCAAATTATTGACCAATGTATCTCAATTCTAATTTCTTTTTTGGTAATGTGGTTTTAAAATCTCTTGCAATCATTCAATTCGTTTGGCTTTCTAGGATTTCAGTATTCATCCTAGAATTAGGTTAGGCTGTTGACCAATGGTTTCCTTCTGGCTTTTCAATCGGTGTGGAAAGCAGGAATATATATAGGAATACACACACACACACACACACACATTCACCTATATATGTAAAATTCTGCAAATGTAAATATGAAATATGTACACATATAATTTTACCCATCTATGCATACATATACATTTATATGCTACTTCTAGTTTCTAATAGAATGGCCATGACCTGGACAATACCTCTTAATAGACAGCATGTCGTGCACAAACCTCTTTCCTTGCACACTTATCTCTACATAAAAGTAGGTGGCTTTGAAATCTCCACATGTTTGCTGAGTATTCACAGTATAAAAATGGGTGAAGGGTAAGGCACGAGAGAAGGAAGGGGAAGGATACAATTGTTCCGGTTACAGAGAAACAAACAAAACATCAAGCAGCTGCTGCTTTGCGCCAGACACTCCAAATAAAACCCAAGGAAAGTCAGGGTCCTGGTCCTCATGGAGTTTACTGTCTAATAAATAGCCAATTACACCCCCTGGTGAAGGAAGAGTCGAGGACCACATATACAAATGCAATAATCATTACAGTGCAGCGAGGATGGATAGATCGAATCAGGATGCTAGTTGCTGAGGGTGATCTCTTGGGTGAGGGTTTTCCACCACTATATAACTACAGCCTGGTGTTTTAATAATGGGTGGGGGCATGTAGTGGTATTAGGGCATTTGCTTTCTAACTTCTGGCTTGATTTATCTCATGTTCTGTTTACTGAAGCCTAATACAGGTGCATTTTAACCTCCATGGAACTTAAATTCTGTAAATACACCAGGACCTATGTAATAACCTATGTAATGTATCACTTATTTTCCTCCTTATATCAATCTTTTCTGGCATAACCCTTCTTGTGTTTAATGCTGTTGCTTTTTTAATGAAAAAAATGCCCAGTCATCCTCAAGCGACAAGTTCTAAATTTTCAAAAGAAAAAATACGGAGTATTTATATTTTCAATTATTCAATTAATTGTTTTGTACCATCACAGCTACAACATTTCTATTCATATTTTTGATAAGAGTCCTTACTGCAATTTCTCAAGACCAGTATATCTGATTAAAAGTTGCATATAACGCCCCAATTTTTAAAATGTCTGTTTTTCAAAGAACAGTTAAAAATTACAAATCTTTTCAGTGATAAAAAACAAATGTTCTTACAAGTACCAGAAAAGCATTTGGTGAAAACCCATTTATTTTCGTGCAACTGTGCCTTTGTCTCTAGTGTTGGCCTCTCTGAAAAGTCTCTCCTTCCTCTCATCCAGCTGAAGAAGTTCAAGCTGCAAGCAACCATCCTGGTGTACCCACTCCCTGTAGTTCGTTCTAAGCACCTACCTAATCTCAAGCAAGACTGGTCTCTCTCATTTCATCTGGACCTTGACAGCAACTATTGCTTAAAGAAGGTGTGTTTAAGAAGAGAATTACAGTTATTGGCTTCTACATTGGTTGCTCCAACTGGATTGTAAATTCTTGAAGGTACAGGACTGAGTTTTATTCACATCTATATCCCCAGAATCTCCTGTCCCCAATATCTAGCAGTCAATAAATTATTGTGGAATTGAAATCACTTTAAATGACCAATTCTTCTATACAGGCTTGCAGTACCTTGAGAAAGAGCTAATAAGTGAGACCAGCAAACCTGTAACATGTCATTCTCTCTCAACTTTCATAGCTCCTCTCTCCCCAGAGCTGAATCATTTATTAATACTCCAAGTGCACCTCTTTCTCCAGACTCTACCGGGAAAGAAGAAGAAAAAAGAAACTAACACATAAGAGTTCTTCATTAAAAACATAGTGATCTCCTATAATCCTCCAAAAGGGAGAAGAAGGTTCTTAGGGCTGAAGATGCTCCCGAGCAAAAAGCCCTCACGGTACAAGCTAGATGGAGCTGTCTTTTACCCCTCAATAGGAAAGTCACTACAAGTGATGGGAATCTTTTGGGCACATCAGAAGCTCAGTGGCAGGTCCTATGAGGTGAGGTGAGTAGCAGAGGCCATGGTCTGGAAGGACAGTCATTTCTTTACTACTAATGGTGACATCTCACCAAGTTTAAAAGACAAACAGTAAGCAATGAAACCTATTAGCTCATTGAAACAAGCCTTCTCTAAAAAAGGAAAACAACAACAACAACAACAAAATCTTAAATAATTGAGCTAACTGGGTTATATTAGCATTACATTTTTATAACCACTGCTAAATAAACCCAGTTATGTTAATGAGAAGTCAGAAAATACATGCAGCCAAGGTTCTCCATTTTAAGGTCACAATACAAATAGTTTGGTTTCTATGCCTTATTCAAGTTTCCAGGGCTAAAAACTAACAAGTATGCAGTTTACCATACTCAAGCCACAAACGGTCCCTTCTGCCGCAGGCATAAACTTGGTCTCACATCTATGGCCCACTCGGTGACACCAGAGTGATTTGCAAATGTCCTGAAAGGAAAAAATAGGCTGGTAAGAGTGAAGATACAATAAAATTGAAAACATTCAAAGATTTTGTACACAATATCATATTTTGGGGTGGCTAAAAATCAGACAAATTATTCAGAAAGTAGAGGCAAGTGAAGCTGGTAGTGCCAAGGTAACATCGTATGTTCTAGCAACTGTATAAGCAGAAAGTTTCTAAGGTGCCCAGATATTCATGTGTAATGTGTAATGCCCGGGAGGGAGCAATAGTTAATTCAGTGAACACTTGGCTTGGAACTACGAGATCTGGTTTCTAATGATGATAATAATAACCCATGTGAGAGACAAGACCAGGACTGGAATAAACCAAGTCCGATTCAAATCCTCATCCTGAATGCCAGGATGCACGCCCTATGGACAGGTCATAGAATCCCTTTACACTGCAGCTTCCTCACCTACAAAATAGGGATAAAATTAGCACTTGGTGCTATAGAGTTGTTCTCAAGGATAAATGAGGAAATACACACAAAGTGATGATTTTGCCTGGCACAGGCAGTTCCCCAAATATTGGCCATCATCATCCTCCATCATTACCTTTCTTCATCTTCCTTGGCATTTCCAAGCATTGAGACAATTTGATTCTCACACTAGACCCATGCACTAATTGAATTTTCATTGTAGACTGTGGTAGGCAGAATAGTGGCCCCCAAAGATGTCCGCAGCTTAGTCCCAGGAACCTATGAATGTGTGGGAATTAAAGCTGCAGATGCAATTTGGGCCGAGAATCAATTGACCTTGACATGGAGAGACTATCCTAAGTTTTCCAGGTGGGTCCAGGGCAGTTGCAAGCGTTCTTAAATGGGACAGAGGAAGATCGAAGAGAACCAGAGAGATGACAACTTGAGAAAGGTCCAGGAGGATGCTGCTGGCTTTGAAGATGGAGGGAGGGGCTGTGAGCCAAGGAGTGCAGGCAGCTTCTGGAATCTAGAAACAGCAAGGAAATGCCTCCCCCATAAAACCTGCCAAAGGAATGCAACTCTGCTGGCACCTTGATTTTAGCCATTTCAGATGTCTATCTCAAGCGCTCTAAGATGATAAATTATGTTGTTTTAAGTCACACTAAGTTTGCGGAAATTTATTACAGTACTGATAGGAAACTAATACTGTTACTACCATTTTTGTGGCAGAAACTAATTGTTCATTTCAGCTCCTTTAGCAGAGGAAACTGAGCAAGCTGCTGACGCTTTCAAAGTCGTCAAGACACACAGCTGGCCAGTGACAAAAGCGGGACTCGAACTGGCTTTATTTCAGAGTCCAGTAACTAAACCACCACTCTGGATCTGGATTTGCCATTGATTGGCCAAGCTCTCCAGTTTAAGGTCACAGTACAAATAGTTTGGTTTCTAAGCCTTATCAAGTTTCTAGGGCTAAAAACTAAAAAGTATGCAGTTTGCCATACTCAAGCCACACATGGCCCCTTCTGCCACAGGCACAAACTTGCTCTCACATCCATGGCCCACACCATGGCACCAAAGTGACCTGGCAAAGGTCCTGAAGGCTGTCCACTTCTCCAGGCCTCAGCTCCCTGCCTATAAAGTAAGGCGACTGAACCCCGCAACAGATTACTTCCAGCTCAGACAGTTACAGGTGCTGTTCAGAATTATGTCGCTAATGGAATGTCATGAAACACCGTGAAAGATCAAAGTGATTCCATTTTGTCTGTCACATTCTATAAAGGTTGAAATGTGAACACATATATTTTTGTGGGAAAATATTAACAACCAGGGAGGGGGGGAAAAAGTGATTTTTGTGGTTACTTGTTGTAATCCTGAAAAGCAATTAACCAGGCACCCAATTCACCAAGCATTCCACTTAATATAGATTTTATCGTTAGAAAACATAGCGAGAACATGCTGAGAAATATTTTACGTACACACACACACACCCACAAACACAGCTTTCCACAGGACTGAGAAAAGAAAACAGAGCAACTAGGGATATACACAGTAATTTTGTTCTTGTAGACCTGTGGTACCCAACCCCTGGGCCACGGGCCAGTACTGGTCCCTGGCCTGTTAGGAACCAGGCTGCACAGCAGGAGGTGACTGGTGGCCAAGTGAGTGAAGCTTCATTTGTATTTACGGCCACTCCCCATGGCTCACCATCCCCCACCACCCTGTAGAAAAATTGTCTTCCATGAAACCAGTCCCTGGTGCCAAAGTGGGGACGGCTGTTACAGACCATAAAATTCTTCCCCCAAAAGAGAACAGAAGGATATTGAAGACACTGCCTAGAAACCCTACCAGCATCAGCAGTCCCAGACATGACCACACACATCATTTCCAAATCTCAAAATCGCTCATGAGACAGAACAGATACATCTTTCTCCATGAACCTGCCATTGACTTTGATGGAAAGCATGAGGTAGCCTTTGGACACACTGAATCAGGGTTATCATCTCTGCATGTGGCCAGTCCCCAGTGGTCTGAGGGGAGCCCATTCAAATGGCAAGGAGAGCAGTCTGTTTCAAACTAGAAGAATGAGAGGTAGCCATTGAAGCAATTAAAACTACACTTAGAGTGGCTTTCAAAGTAAAATTGTTTCTCTTCTTACAGCCAGGAGAAAACCATAACCCACACCCACTGCCTATGTGACAGCTACCAAAATGGCCTTAGGGCTGAGCAAAGAAAAGGAGGCTGAGATGCCTTAGCCAACCCCAGTCATGGGGCCAGAGAAGGGGCAGCTGGAGAGAACCAGGAAAACAAAGCAAAACAAAAAACACAGAGATTCCAGAGTGAAACAAGACAGGCTGTATGAACATGTTATTCCTTCTGTGGTGAAGTGCAGAAGTCGAATGTAATTATAGCCAACTACATGCTTTGATGACCATGAAAGCCCTCTGAGAAAGCTCCCTTTCAAAGTAAACAGAAATGGGAATCTGTACTTTTTTTGCTTCCACCTCCCTCTCTTTTGTTCTAGCATATTCAACTAATTTTTCCTTATCTATAATTCCCTGGACTTAACTCATAATTTAAGGGAAAAAGAAATAACCACAGAGACCACAAGGTTTCATATTGCCTGGATGTGACTTTTCAGAACTGGACAACACTTTTAAGGAAAGAATCTCAACATCATCCATAATTCTGTCCTGTCCCCCACTGGCCAGGTTCTCCAGTTGTATTCCATAGGGCACGAGCCCCTTCAAGTAAAACATGACATGTTGAAAAGGTTAATGGCTTTTGCAAATCAAATTTTATAAAGCAACTCAAACCTAAAATTCCTCATCTGACCCCAAAACCTGTCCCACATTCTGCCTTCCCAATCACACTATGTGACACCTCCATATTTCCAGTGGTTCCAGCGTAAAGTCCTGGAGTCATCCTTAATTCCTTTCCTTCTCTGACATTCTATGTTTACCACCAGACCTTCCTTCACCAACCTCAAGTCTTTACCTTCCCCCCATCACTACCCAGCTTATTCTCAACACAGTAACTGAAGCTGTGCTGCCCAACAGGGTAGCTACTTGCTACATGTGGCTTTTTAGATTTGAACTTAAATTACTTAAAGTCAAATCAAAATTTCACTTCCTCGGTCACAATGATCACATCTCAGGTTCACATGTGGTTAGCGGCTACCATATTGGATGACAGGGAACATTTCCATTGTTACAGACAGTACCAGACCATTTTCCAAAATGATTGTACCATTTTATGCACTCGTCAGCAATATATAAGTATTTCAGTTGCTTCATGTCTTTGATATCATTTGATGTTGCCAGTCCTTTGTATGCAGTGGTGCCTCACTGTAATTTATTTAGTATATGCTGGGTAGTAATTGGTATTGAGCACCATTTTCCATGTTGACTGCCTATTTGTATATCTTCTTTTGTGACATGTTATTTAAATCTGTTGCTCTTCTCTACCTTTTTTAATAAGGGGATTGGCACTGGTACCATATTTTTTCCACGTAGATAATACGAGAGGCTGTATAGTACAATGGTTAAGAGTATATACTACCCAGATCCAATTTTAGTTCTGCCATTTACTTGTATAAAGTTGAGCAAAATATTTACTTCCATGTTCTCCTAAGTACTATGCAAACCTGCCTTTCTAGGAGGCATAGAGGGAAAACAAAGTAGGTAGAATGAAAAGGGAGAAAAGGTTAGAAAGAGAAAGTAGTGATAGGACAATAAAGGCTCTGAAGATAAACTCCATCTCTTTCCTGCGTTGCCAGAGCTAGTCTAAACTATTCCTACTAGACAGGAAGAATAGCAGATTTTGTTGTTTTGACCACCCCTTCTGATTAGGGCTCGACACTATACATCATCCTCAGAGGTGTGGCTATGAGTTCAAGTCATAATCAGGTTTAGAAATAATACCAAAAGCTAGAATGTGGGAAGGGAAAAAGCCCACATTCAGAAATCCATCAACCACCCTACCTTCTCCAATTTAGCTCAACATCATGTTAAACCATCTCTCTCTAAAGCAAGCCTTCCCAGCCCTCCAGATGGTCCTGTCTCTGTGCCTTTCATCAGCTGATTCAATCTTCCAGTTTGGAATTTTCATTTCCCTTTGCTCTGTTTCCCAAGGAAGACCATCACACTGACATGCTGTCTTTTAAAACTACGGTGTGGTTCCAGAAAACAATTTATAACTGAAGAATGGTTGTTTAATCCTACACACTGCCTGACACAGAACAGCTACCCCACAAACGTTTGTTGAATGCACGATCTGGAAGCAATGATAATAATTTTAGGAACTTCCTTTGTGTTTCTTAAGAAAACCATACTCATAACCAATTGTGATTTGCTGCATAGTAAGTGCATAATAAATATTTGATTAATGAGTAAGATAATGAATTCTTTAGAATAAAGTGAACAAGAGGCAAAGTTAGGGGACAAACGTTGTCAACAAAGTAAATGGCTACTTACTTCTGCCCAAAGCATCAACTTCACAGGCAAAGAGAAGCCGTCATAAATATGTTAGTTTTTACATATGCTACACCAGCATTTGCCAAAGTAAGGTCCATGTCCCATGGAGGATTTACCAAAATAAAAATAAAATTATGCATGGTATCTGGATACATTTTTCTAATAGTTTTGTGTTTAAGTTGCACTAGAAAAAAAATAGGTAATCCCAGAACAAATCTATGATTTGATGGATATTATTTCTTAGGACTGGACTTATATTTTGAAACTGAGTTGATTTATAGAAAAGCAAGAAGTGAATAATGATACAGAGACACAGTGTAACTCACGATAGTAGTCTTTAATGACCAAATGTTAATGTTAATAACTGAAATTTAGGAAACAGTGGTATTCACCAGTGGAGAGGAGAAAATTTAGCATCAATGTGGGTGATTGGTTTCATCTAGATTCCAGCATTTAAAAGTTTTCTGGCTTTGGACAAGTTGAATATATTTTCTGAGCTCCAGGTACAAAGTGGTGATAATTTTTACTTGAAAGGTGTTTGTGACAATGGAGGTAAAGCAAAATAAATCTGTAAGTAGAATGCCTTACGTGGAGCAGAGGCTTGCTGAGCAACTGCTGGAGATGACAGTGAGTAGGGATGGGTGGTGGAGGAGAGAGAGGAATGGAGAGAAGGAAGAAGAAAAAAATACAAATTGGGGAGGGGGAAGAGGAGCTACAGCTCTCCATAATTTCCATGTATCCAGGTACCTAGAACTTCCATACTTCTCTTTAGGTATTTGGCATAAACCAACTTAAAAATAATTCTGCTTTCCAGTGATGTTGGGATTGTAATACTGTCCGTGATGCAATTCTTGACCAAGTGGAACAAGGTTTCTCTCATTTCTACAACCTGGGCTTTCACATTTAACTTTTTCACAATTTTGAACGGCAGACTTGACACAATAATCTTATTCATATTACTCAAGATGTACCTTGAATTTTTATATATAATGTCAAAAAAAAGTTGGCTGGCTAATAATAGTCTTTCTATACTATAAAAGGCATAGAATGCATTTTGGGGTGGTAATAATTTTAAATGTATTAAGTTCAGAGGGAAAAAATTAAGAGAACAAAAACAGCAGTTAGCAGTAGGTAAAAGCTATTGTTCCCAGCTTTAGTACTATCGATAAAGTCTTCATCTAAGGAGGAAGAATTTTCTATCAAGGACACAGTCAAGTGGTATGTAAACCAGGCATGGTGTATAGCCTGGATAATTCATTGACAGTAAAATTACCACTGAATTATCAAGCCAAACAACTGACATTTTAGAGATAACCCAGACTCTAACCCTTGGCCTTCACAAACCAAATGTTTATACTTCTGTTAGGTACACAGACACGTTGTAGAATCTTAATGTAAGTTTGAAATCACAAGCAAACATACCTTCACAAAACCAAGGCTGCATAACTTGGCTTTTGCTCCAAATTGCCACTTGCACTGTGTGTCAGCATCATAAATCTGTCCTGGCAGTTTGTCCGGATATTTATACTGTCCTGTTTGCTTGGGCTCGTCCACTAGACAACCAGCTTGAGGTGTGCTGTAGTGATAACACATCCTTATTAATTACTGTGTAGATCTGTGATCTCTCCACTTAAGATAATACACCCTGAATGCATTCATGCAAATAAAAATAAAGCATCGTTAGAGAAAGAGAAGTATATGTTTAAAGCTGAAATCTATGTTTACTCTAAAGAATGCATCCTGTCTAAGAGGATGGAATGTGTACAGCCATGAAGTGTTTTACAGGGTGCTGGATGTTCTAGCCATGCAAGTGATTTGGGTTGGGATTTGATGTAAAGTGGGTAAAGTCTATATATTTGAAAACTCCCCTCAATAGCCTCAATCAGCAATATGCAGCAAATTGGATTAGGTGCCGACTCTGTGGCAAACATAAGGCTAAACACTAAAGGTACAAAATAAACCAGACAGACACAGTTCCTGCCTTCACAGAGTTTTAAATCATGCATTTTTTTTAACAGATAATGGGACAGAGGTCGAAAATGTACTTTATGTCAAATAAGCTTCACAAACAAAAATAAATAAGGTTATTGAGAGGACCAAGAGGAAGAATGCACTGAGGCAAGAGGCAGGAAGATGTCCCTGAGGTATGTTCGACTGTGACCTGTTGAGGACGAAAATCCATCTTGATGGCATGGAGATTCTTCAAAAACACCTTATCTCCATTTATTTACACTACGGTATCACTGAGAGGTTAATTAGCATGGAGGTTAAGTGCAATTTTGCAGTTAGACAGATGGCGGTCCTAATCAACCATGCAACCAAGGCCAGTTTAGATAACTCATAAATGACCTCACTAATGACAATGACTTCCAAAAGGATTGTTATATAGATCAAACGAGGAAATATGATTTGCTTAATATAGCATAGTAAGTAAGCATTCAAAGTTAGCTGCCACTGCTGTTATTTTCATCACCCCAAAGCATTTAACTATGAAATATTAATGATGGAAATTCAATCTATATCAAGGTGATCTTGATTTATGGTATTTCTTAATTCCATTCTTACATGAGTTGAAAAAGCTCATTTCAGGCCCCCACTCATGAATTTAAAACCCATAAGGAAATCTTGGTGGCAAAACTTATTATTAAGCAAAAGCTTCGTTGATTTTTTACTGCCCTTTGAGCATAAGTTGGTCAGATATCCTTATATTTAATCTGCCTTTCCTACATATCTTGCTAATTCTGTAAATATTTGCAAATAATATACAGTGGTACAGGTAAAAAAGTATCAAGCATATTCAATTACCAAACAAACTTCACTAACATCTCGTCAAAAGGAGATGGGATTAGCATTTAAATGTTCAGGTTGGTCAATGTATTAAGAGATTAAAAAGAATTATCTAACATACATTTAATTCAACTCTGAGTTTATTGTTTAATATGAATCAAATAGTGCTACCTTCCTAACTCCCACTTTCACTAATGTAACCCACGAGTTCTGAGTTATTAAAAGGATTTTACATAGCCATCAGCCCCTTTGGATGTCTTTTGGACCTAGAGCTAGCTCACGTCCATTTCAAACAAAATAACCAATCAAGAAAATGCTCCATGCATTAAAACACACCCAACCCATTTTGAGCATCTTAAAATATCTTATGACAAATTGATTGATCAGATTAGAATATTTAGTCACAGTAAAAAGACTGTGTATCCAGAAGCCTCTGGAAGTCATAGGAGAGAGGTGGTTATGAGCACAGATTTCAGAGTCAGAAAAGACCTAGGTATGAATTGGACCTAAGTATAAGTCTCCTGTCTGCAACTGTAGTACCTTAAGCAACACAATTAACCTCTCCAAGACTCAATTCCTCAGCTCTAAAATGAGGATAATAATAGGATTATACTGAATGAGGCCATATGTGGAGAGTATTCAGCACAGTACTCAGCCTTCAATCTATTCTTTCAACCACAATGACAATATCATCAGAATTTGTCAATTTTCCTGTCCACCAAGAGATCAAAACATACGACCACTGAGTATTTGTTTTCATGTATATTGAGCACAATTCCATCAACCACTCCAAATCTAGGAGCCCCCCTGTCTTGAACGTGTCATACCTGAGGAATTTCTTGAGATACTGTCGGCTGCAAGACGACCAGGAGAACACGCCGTTGTTTCCGGTTAGCGTGGGAGACATGATGTTGCCTTCGGCCTTCCTGCAGGGGTTGCCTTCTCCGTCGTGAATCATGCCAAAGCTGAGACAATGAAGGCAAAAAAAAAAAAAAAAAAAAAAAAAAAAAAAACCGTCTGTGAACTTATTTTCCAAATGACAACCAGAGGAACAAAAAGGATGCATTGAGAATCAACAAACCCACATGAGAGACAGTTTTTGAAACTGTGAGAAAGACAGAAATTCGTTACTGTAAATTGTGAAATTCAAGTGGAAAATTTAAAGAATGCTAAGGGTGTTGTTATTTGTTGGCTACGAAAATCAAGGAATGGTGTAGACCCGCTACATATTTTAAAGGCTAGAAAAATCTTGGTCATGATTTCTAAGTTAAACTATAGTGATGGAACAAATTCCTTTATTTCAAAAAGCAAAATGATTTTCTTACCACTAGTTAACAAACTAGGGGAAGGAAGTTCAGAGTGTGTAGGAGGGAGATACAGAGAAAAGCTAATTATAAGTTGTTTACGGACTGTTCATACATAAGGCTAATGTGATATAAAACTTCTCTCATCTAGACAGACATTTCTCAAAAGAAGACATACAGATGGCCAACAGGCATGTGAAAAAAAGGCGCAACATCCTTAGTCATCAAAGAAATGCAAATCAAAACTACAATGAGATATCATCTTATTTGTTCACATGGTATAACCTGTGTGGCTATTAAATGCTGTTGTTTAAAAGGAGTGACGTCCACAATAACTGGCCTTTACTGAACCCTTCAGACAGTCAGGCACTACTCAAAGCTTTACAACAAGACTTACCCTATTGATTCTACCTAGAGCAATAAGGAATGCCGATGAATTGTCCAGCCAGTTTTCATATAGAGTGGGGAATCGAGGAGCCACTTACTTGTGCCCCGACTCATGAGCAATGGTGAAGGCAAGGCCAAGCCCCGTGTCCTCATTGATGGTACAACTTCGGTACTTACTGCACATCCCACTGATGGGGGCAAAGCCTATGGAAAGATCAGTTTCACGTGTGAACCCAATGGGGGCACATACAGATATGTGATCGTTTTGTAAGTCCTCAAAATGTTCTACACGGTTTTAGTTTCATAGACTAATGCATTTCAGTTTTTTTGCAGGAAAATACTAAAGATAAATAGTTCTCTCCTGTGTAATGATAAGATATAAATGCAGCATTTCGTATTTTTGTGCTTTTTGTTAGATTTTGTCGTCCTCTTAAATAATCCTGTGAGGTCGGTATGAGTGTTGCAATTCCCATTTTACATTTAGGATAGTAAGTCACAGAAAACTCGTATACCTCATCTAAGTTTATTATTTGGATCAGAGCAACTGATAAAATGCTAACTAACCCAATGCAAACATTCACTTAGCAGGGGCATTAGCGTCAAAGTACAAGGTGTGTTTTCCGAGGAAAAACACACACCCTGTTCTTTTTCTAGAGGAGTGAATGTGGAAATGCCTAAACAATTTATGCAAATTAAATGTATTTTTCTCCTGTTCACTATAAGGTGATAAAAGTTCCTGTTTCCAAAAGCTACCTCCCCTTCCAACAGCCGTGATGAAATCATTCCAGCCAGCCCTTGACTCTATCTTGAAATATATTACAGTGTCTATGAATGTCTTTCTTTACAGTTTGGGGTTCTAATAATCAGTGGGACAGGTTGTGTATCCATTTAGTATTAAACACATGCTTGAGAATTGATTGTACTCGCCTCACTGCCAAGATGGAAGTGAGATCATCCGGGAAATTGCACACAAGGGTGCAGGTCATGGCTGGCAACACCACCGCACCCACCAGCACTAAACAAAATAGTTGCCAGATACCACACACTATGCTATTCATTTAGTATATGTCTGTGTGTGTATATAATTATACATTAGGAAACTGAGGATCAGGAAGGTGAATTAACTTGCTCAAGATCTCACAGTCATAAATCCTAGACTGGGGAATCAAGCACAGATGTATTTAAAGTCCAAGCCCATGTTCTTTGCATTAGGACATGCTGCTTAAAGTAAGTGACCTACAGAACGGTTGGTGGGATTCCTGGTGTCGTATTTGTTTTTCCAAGCCTTTTGTTATAGTTTGGTCTCTGGCTGACTGATAAAATGGCTTCCTTCTCAAGAATCTCTCCTCACGACACCAACAATGCACTGGGTTATCAGGTATCACTTTGCACATTCCAAACTCAGACCACGAATGAACATTTACCGTCCCCCATTATAAAAACCTTTCCTATGAAACAACTCCCCAAATAGTTCTGTTTTCTGAAAGCTATGATTAATGATAAATTATTAAAATAAACTTAATGGATAGGACACAATGGAGACATTGTAGAGAATCCGAAAACACAAATAAAATTCTATAAAGTCCAATCTACTTTTAAGTCTCATTTATCTTCTGTGTTTGTAAATGAAGCTTTATGGAAACCCGGCCACAGTCACACTCATTTGTTTACAAATCGTCCACGGCTGCTTTTGCACGAATACAGCTGAGCTGAGTAGTTGCAACACAGGCCTGTCGCCTGCAAAGCCTAACATATTTACTGTCTGGTCCTTTACAGAGAAAGTTTCCTGACCCCTGATAAATAAAATCAACAGTTAATAAAAAAAATATTGAATTCCTACCATGTGCAATGGAATATACTAGAAAACACAGTATAGTTGTAAAAGACACAGTCTTTACTCTCACTGCCTTGTATAAATATGGAAGCAATCGAGTCCTCCAAAGTCAAGAATCTTTCTAAGGAGGCAGTGCTACCTAGTGGCACACTTAGGTACCATAAAGACCAGTCAAATCCTCATCAGCCACCTGGTTCTATGGTCAGGAGGCCTCAAGAATAATCTACAACATGCCTGTCTAGTCAAACGAAACATCTCATGCCTCAGTTATCATCAGTGGGATCAATAAAAATACAAAAGAAACAAACAGGCTCCCATTCCACACAGAGTCCGGTTACATAGAATAATATTCACCGGAGGGTACAATCAGGTGCTCCACAATTTAATGAGCAGGTCTTCTTTATTAAGGATCATAAAGGCCACTTATCCAATACAAAGTTTTCATACCGTGTTTTCAGCTAACAGGTACGCGTGAAGGATGTGTTCATACCGTACCTAGAGTGTCACACGGTTCATTCTTCCAGGAGCAAATATCAAATCCCGTGAGCAAGATGGCGTGGTCGTGCCTCTTGCCGTTCTTCCCAACGAGGGCCGACTGCCACTGACAAAAACTGTTTAGAGACTGGTCTGCATGATGGTTGATCAGTAATCCTCCCTACGGGGAAACCCACACAAGTCAGAGCGTTGAATCATTCCATTCGTACAGGTAAACACAGAAACACCACGTTTCTAAGGGAAAAGACCAGTAGAGGAAAACACCTGAGCTTAGACACTTGAGTTGGAGACAATTGGGAAAGAAATCAATTTTAGGGGAATGGCTCACAACGTTTAAAGCAACTACAAAATTTCAGTAGTGTAGCTTAAGACCAATTTTATTTTTAAAGCAAATAACCTGACATCAGGGTTAGGAATGCCTATGTTTGCCTCACCGGGTACCACGTTTATAAAACTGTTATAAACTTTTAGAACATAACAATAAATGAATGGTGGTGAAGTTCAATACTTTTTTAATAAAGCATAAAGACAGTTATTTGTCTAATTTATCTCTATGTCAAAATTCCCAGCAAAGGGTTTGGCACACCATACATAGGTTAGTATCAATCAATATAATGAAAATTCACTAAATGGATAAATAAACGGTTATAAAATTCTAAGGCGTAAGATAAGACATACTCTTAAAGTGATCATTCGTCAAAATGTTCACCTGGGTACAACTATTGACTTGGGTCAATTTGAGGGTTTTTCAACGAGATCTTTAATTATCAGTGAATTAGCCATGCCGCTGGCTTCAATGCCCTTCAGCAATGCGTAAATAGTAGGCAAAAGACAAAAGCATCTCCCAACCAACACACACCCTATCTATCTTTCTCAAGTTCCAAAAATAATTTGACAGGTCGTTCACCTCTGTATCTCTACACACCTGGGCGATGAGATCAATTTTTGTCTTGTCTGTGTCTCCCTGGTTTTTTACATTCTATATTCGGGTTACAGATGAGGAGAAAAAGCCTCAGGGGACTTTAAAAAAAATTGGTCTGTTTGAATGGTAATCCCTACCCTCAGAAAAACACAGTTTAAACATCAAAACACTACAAAGCAGGGAGTACCATACAATTTAACACTTTATTACATGTTCTGGTTTTATAATTTGCCCCATGTCTGTGTCTTGCACCTCACTGTAATCAATTCAAGGGCAGTTAAATATCTCTTGTTTATTGTCCATAGTACCTAAGATGGCATGGCAGACACAGTAGGTTTACTATAATAATTTTCTGATGTCTTCTTTTCAGTATATCATCAAAATATCCTTTTGCATCTTACCTGCAATTACTCAGCATATCTGACTTGTGAAATCCAACTAATCCTTAAATCTATGACCAAATTCACCTTCCTTGTGAAGCCTAGATATTTATATGCTCTTTATGTGATATAATATTTTAAGAATATTTACTCTCAAAATAATTAAATATTTTAGATGCCATTGTTTATGTGTATATACATGTATATGTTATATATAAAATATATTTATACATAAACAATTGCATTGTGGTGTTTTAGTTTAATTATTTGATTATACAACTGTATTAGATTGTACTTTTCTTGAGGATAGGGTCAGCCTACTTTCAAATTTGAATTTCTGATGACCAGGACATGGATTGGCCTACAGTGGGTATTCAATAAATGTATCCCAAATGGCAGACTGGATGAAGAAATAAATGAAGTTTGCCACTTACAGGTTCTTGTTCTAGAAGAATGAGGCTCACCACCACAATGTTTATGTCACTTCCGATAGTTCCATCTTTAAAGAGGCTGGAAACCTATTGGAACAATTAGAATCAAACAAAATCTCAAAATTTCAAAAACCATCTAGGAGAATCAATCGGATCTGTTAACAAGTATGTAGGCTTCAATTATACCAAATACATGTACATTGGAAGAAGCAGTTTCTTCCAAACCCAACTTTTTTTTTCCCCCAATAAAATCATATATGCAGCTACATCTGCTACTTAATCGACCCAAGTGAATGTTGTGATTTTCAACTTCTTTGGAGAGCCAGGTGGTTGGTGAAAACCTCCCTCACCATGTTCATTACTGTGAGAATGTACGTGGTGACGTTCCCCTTGCCGTGCTTCTCCACCATCCTCTTGTCGGCTACCACGAGGGTCTCCACGTTCAGGCCCTTGTGTGATTTTCCAGCTGATCTTCTGGGTCGCCCCGAGCTCCCATATTCATCAAATCTCAGATAGGTGTCCTCTGTGGGAGGCTTGGGGGCATCTGTGATAAACATAAGAGCATTTGGAATGGATGTCAGTAGAGAATACCTGGTGAGAGTGATTGAGAGAAATGGAAACAAGGGGAGGAGTGAAACTACATAACCAACACTTCATTGATCCACTAACAAGTGATGCCATCAGTGCCAGTACAGGTGCTTTACATCCAGCATGTGGTCAAAAAAGATCCATTCAATAGATGTTTGGATGCAGGGATGGGTAGACAAAGATGGATGGATGCATGGATGGATGGATGGGTGGGAGGATGGATGGATGGACTAGTGGATGGATGGCTGGATTAGGGGATGGATGGGTGGATTGGGGGATGGAGGGGTGGATGGGTGCATAGGTGGGTGGATAGGTGCACGGATAGATCCAGTAACTCAAAAATGCTCGAAAAGAGTAAAAGAAAAAAAAAGCTACAATTCTAGTTGGTAGAGCAGGTCAACAAAAATCAATTTTGTGTGTGTGTGGGGGAGATCTTTAAAAAGTAGAAAATGCTCATTTTATTACTCAAAAACTGCAGAAACAGGCATTATCCTTTCGATCTGAATTCATGATAACACTTTATATTTTCTAAGTAAAATGTAAACTGCCATAAAACACTGCCCATGCCTTATACTCTCATTTCAACAACACAAACTTTAACATAGCACATAATAAGTGGTCAATAAGGACTCTTTGACCTGATTTTGACTTAGTTATTGTGGACACAGCTTAGTTGAGGGTGATATTAAAAACTATATTAAACACTTTTTATAACTGGTAAGGTGTGGGCACCAACTTAGTGGATACTGGCCATAGCCTTTGAGCAGAGACCTGGAAGTACCTGCTGGGCCAGGCATGACACCCTTAGTTAACGAGTATCAACAAGTCCAAGAGGTCCTGGGAAGAAAAAGGGCAGTAACTATGTCCTAACTAGTACAGAACTATTTTAATACTGTAACACTAGTACAGCCAGAATAGTGAAGTCAGCTTTCCACAGACTGAAATTAAAACATCAAATCATTTAGAGTTAGTTTTAAAAACTCAGGCCCATCAGCCTTGGGACCCTGAGTCTCAGTTTTCTTATCCATAAAAAGAACATGACACCCATCATAGGACTTCTCTAAAGATTAGCTTTGATATCTCATATCAAATACGTATCACTTCTACTATAGATATTACTATTAATACCACTGTTGTTATAGATACATGTGACATGGATGTTCCTTAATGAGGATATTTCAACAACATCCAAAATCCCAAAGCCAATTAAATTGGTAGAAACACTGTCTTTTGTTATTGTCTTGATTAACAGCTTAGTGATACCAACTCTTCTGTTCATGAGAACCCTCATCTGGCTTTGTTGTCCAACTTGGTACCCACTTGCTACTTGTGCCCACTGAGCCACCAAAATGTGGCTGGTACAACAGAGAAATTGAATATTTAATTGTACTTAATTTAAATATGAAAAGCAATACTTGGTTCATTGATTCGGTTATTTAAAAACTTTTAAGTATGTCTGAAACAACTTGAATATGTAAATCTACTCTTTGAACCTTAAATTTTATGAAATCTGAATACATGTTAACTATTTCTGATGAATTATTCAGTTATACCTGAATTGAAATTGTGCTATAATTATGAATATCGGATTTCTAAAATTCAATATGACAAAAGAATGTACAATCCCTCATTAATAAACTTATTTATAGGTTCAGATATTATTTTGCATATATTGGGCTAAATAACATGTCATTGAAATTAATTTACCCTTTTTTGAAACTTTTCAATGTGGCTGGTAGAAAATTTACAATTATGTTTGAGACTTGCATTATATTTCTATCGTACATCGCTGGCCTAGATAAAGCAGAAGGTTGAAACTGGGTCACAACCATGCCCAGGGGTGCCTGCATTCCCTCGTGTTGTGTCCTGGGAAGTGTCTCTTTCATATCTTCAAAAGGACACCCAAACACACCTAGGCATTTACCTCCGATTTCTTTCATCATTAGAAATCTGGGTACTTTCCCCAAGAGCACAGTAACCAAGGTAAGATTCGAACCTGTGGCTAAAAAGTAGAAGATACTGACCAAGAAAAAGACCCCTATCTGAATCTCTCCTCGTTTAACGTAGAAGAATTGACCGGCCAGCTTTTGCCTAAGAGGGATGATTACTGGCCCTTCTCCAAGGCCACATTGTGATGGGCGCTCAGCGCAGCCCCGTTCTAACCTGCAAAGTCAGCACACGCCCAACAAGACTCAAGGAAACCCACCGAGGCCCACAGAAGAACAGAACGAGAAAAAGTTTCCTTACATACATTTCTTGCGTCGTCCACAAAAATGCTGCTTTTGCAACCTTCGATGGTGATACTGTGTCTCTGCACTCTGAGATGCGTGGGGAGTGTGACTTGGGGAGTGACCGGGATAACCCCGGCCGGAGCCAGGGTGGCCACGGTACCGCTGGACCTTCTCCTCCGCCGTCCTTTTGTACAGTACGTGAGGGTGGTGCCCCGCGGGGGAGCTGTAGTTGTGTTCCCGGGCCAGCAGCTGAGGTAACGGCGAGATGAGGAATTCACTTTTTCGTGTCCTTATTAAACCTGACTAAAAAGCCAAACACAAAGAAAACATGCATGATTCCACGCATCCCTTTGCCATGGCAGCGGCTGTTTACTGACTTCCGATGTGCGGCCACAGTGCTGAGTGCTTAACCTGTATCGTCTCACTGGTATCTGCACCATTGCAAGTTGCTATTGTCATCATGCCCATTTTACAGAGGAGGAAACTGAGGCTGAGAAAGTAAGTGGCAGGCTGGTATTGGCACCCAGACTTCACTACCTGCAGAGGCAGTGCTCCGAACTACGAGGCTGCCAATCTTGTGCCCGAAGGGCTGAGCCATTGATGTCCTAGTGTCTCTGCACCTGTCACCTAGCAGACACTGTGGTCAACACTGGAAAGCACGATAAATGCACAACCACTCCTCCCCTTGAGGAGTTCATAGGAAGGTAGTAAAAACAAAGGTATTCCATCTGGATTTCATAAGTGCTAAATGAAAGAACTAGCAAGCGTGGCAGAGGAAGGAGTGAGTGATTATCTCTAAGCAGGGATCTGGGTAATCTGTTGAGTGACACTATTATGAAGAGACATATTTGCTAAGTCAAGGAGGAGGAGGAGACCCTGGCAAGCCCATTCCATCACAATTTTGTTTTCCACGTTCATGGCATAGTGTGTGCATCTTTGTACCGAATACTGCAGCCACAATGCACCCTTGTCTTTCTTGCAGCAAATGCTACTCTCTCTTCTCTGGGTATCAGAGTTCCCTGAAACCCAGGCCCTGCCACAGAAAGTGTGCTGTGTGGAGCAGCAGCTTAGAATCTCACTTAGAAGCTTGTTAAAAAATCTTAGGTCTCACCTCTGACCTATTTAATCAGAATCTGCTTTTTATTAAGATCCTCACATATTCATAATAGTCTCTTGTGATCCTTTGTATTTCTGTGGCATCAGTTGTAATGTCTCCTTTTTCATCTCTGATTTTATTTGAATCATTTTTTTTCTTAGTCTAACGAAAGGTTTGTTGATTTTGTTTATTTTTATTAAAAACCAACTCTTCATTTCATCGCTCTTTTATATTTTTCCAGTCTCTATTTCATTCATTTCTGCTATGATCTTTATTCTTTCTTTTCTTCTACTAATTTTGGGTTTAGTTTATCCTTGTTTATAAAATTCCTGGATATGTAACATCAGGTTGTTTATTTGAGATCTAAGTTTTTATGTAGGCATTTTATGCCAACAAATTGGAAAATGTAGAAGAAATAGATAAATTCTTAGACACATACAACCTGCCTAAATTGAATTACGAAGAAATAGAGTATCTGAATGGACTCATAACAAATACAAAGATTGAATCAGTAGTAAAAAGTCTCTTATCAAACTTCAGGATCTGAGGGTTTCACTGCTGAATTCTAACAAACATTTAAAGAATTACTACCAATTCCTTGCAAACTGCTCCAAAAATCTTTAAAAAGGGAAATTCTTCCACTCTCATTCTATGAGGCCAGTGGCACCCTCATACCAAAACCAGATAAGCACATAACCAAAAACAAAGAGAGACAGAGACAGAGAGAGAGAGAGAGAGAGAGAGAGAGAGAGAGAGAGAGAGAGAGAACTACAGACCAATATCCCTGATGAACATAGATATAAAAATCCTAGCAAGATACTAACAAACCAAATTCTACAGTATATTAAAAATGTAATTCACCATGATCAAGTAGAATTCATTCCAGGGTCACAGGGATGGATCAACATATGCAAAAATCAATGAATGTGACACATCACATTAAAAGAATCAAGAACAAAAACCATATGATCATCTCAATAGATGCAGAAAAAGCATTTGATTAAAATTCAACGTCCCTCCATGATAAAAACTCACAACAAATTAAATATGGAAGGAACACTCCTAAACACAATAAAGGCCATGTATGGCAAACCCACAGCTAACATCATACTGCACAAGGAAAAGTTGAAAGCTTTTCCTCCAAGATCTGGAACAAGACAAGGATGCCACTCTTGCCACTTTTATTTAGCATAGTACTGAAGTCTCAGTGAAATCAATTAGACAAGAGAAAGAAATATAGGGCACTAAAATTGGAAAGATGGAAGTCAAATTACTCCTGTTCTGAGAAAACATGATCTTATATATAGAAAATTCTAAAATCTACAGCAAAAAAAAACCTGTTAGAATAAATCAATAAAGTTGCAGGGTATGAAATCAACACACACACACACACACACACACACACACACAAACCAGTAGCATTCCTATACATCAGTAGTGAATTATTTGAAAAATAAACCAAGAAAATAATCTCATTTACAAATAGCTACAAAAAATAAATTATCTTAAGATCAATTTAACAAAGGAGGTAAAAGACCCTACAATGACTACTATAAAACATTAATGAGAGAAATTGAAAAGGTCACAAATGAAATGATACTCCATGTTTATGGATTGAAAGAATTAATACTGTTAAAATGCCCACAGGACCCAAAAGATCTACAAATTCAATGCAATCCTTACCAAAATATCAATAATATTCTTCATAGAAATAGAAAAAACAATTTTTAATATTCATATGAAATCAAAGGACTCTGAACAGCTAAAGCAATCTTGAGCAAAAAGGAGAAAGCTGGAAGCCTCATACTACCTGACTTCAAAATATTCTACAAAGCTATAGTAATTAAAACAGCACAGTAGAGGCATAAAAATAGACACATAGACCTGATGGAACAGAATAGAGAACCCCAAAACAAATCCACTCATCTACCGTCAACTGGTTTTCAGCAAAGGCGCCAAGAACACACAGAAGGGAAAGAAAGGACAATCTCTTCAATAAACGGTGCAGGGGAAATTGGATACCCACAAAGAATGAAACTAGACCCCAATCTCTCATCATACACAAAAGTCTGAACCTAGTCTGTGGAGTGGGGTGGGTGGGGGGCCTCAGAGAGGCTGCCCTCAGCCCTTACTTTGTCCCTATGTTGGGGATCAATTTCTCATACCTAAATGAAACCCCGGAATGTGTGGTTTGGTCCTGGTTTTCCTGGCACTTCGGACATCTGCTGCCTTCTGAGAGCCCATCTCACAGGCTGTAGTGCTGACATGATATCTAGAGCCCGAACACAAAGACAGATGCTTTCCTCATCCACCATGCACACACTGAGCACCTAAGTCCTGGTCCTGTTCCAGGCACTGGCATAAACAAAAGAGGCACACATTCACGTCTTCACAGAGATTATGGGAGAAAAGAATTGACAGGCAAGACAGAAAATGAAAATAAGTAAAATCCCATAGTCCCAGAAATCCCATCCATCGTGTCTCCAGGATACTCCCCAGAGCAGGCGACCCTTCCACACCTAGCCCACCTCCCCCTGGCAGAGGCTCGCGTCTCTCGTTGGGACACTTTAGTCTCTCAAATCCCACTTGTCCTCCCAAACATGGTTTTCCGACATCAACCAGAGTCCTTGTCCAATGCAAATCAACTCATTCCATGCACTCTGGAATTAATCTGAAATTTCTGGCCCACCAATCCCTATAAAATCTGCTCCTTGTAGACCCTGTAAGCTTTATCTGTCCCCGGTTCCCTCTCCTCCCACCATTCTAAACAGGAGGCTGCCTCCACTTTTTGAACCTACTAAGTGCTTTCACACTGAAAGTGTGTGCACTCACTTTTCTTTCCCCTGCAATCTTCTCCTATCCAATTGTTTGGCTTTCTGGCGCTCATTGCTGATGTCTCAGCTTCAGTGCCACCTTTTCAGAGAAGGTATATTTATGACCCTGCTGAAAACTACCCTCTCCCACTTCCAAATACTCTCAGGCCACAGTTTATTGGCTTTATGTCCTATCTTCAATGAAAAAACAAAATGCATTCCTCTCCCCACCACCCCCAGCATGCAGTTTGAATGTCCACTCTGTGACCACAGAGCCACCTTGGTATCCCTGGTGCATGCTACATGTTACCAGCCAGTAAATAATTGTTTCTTAGTCCACAGACATTTACCAGAGTGGAGGGGATGCCGAGGACATGCCAACAACAGACAGTGAAACAACAGCTGGGAAGTAACAAGTTCAAGACCATAAAACACACGGACTCTTTCTATATTTCAGGTGTGAAGCCAGGAGCATTCTGTGCAATGCCTTATTTAGACCTCACAGCTCCCTGTGAGAAAATCCCTGCTGGAAGCACAAGAAGTCAGGTTCCCCATTCACTGGGCAGGGCCCTCTTGTCCAAGCCGTGCCCTCAGGTCCTCTGAGCTTCATGCAGACAAAAGACACCATTTACATCCCCCACAGACACAGTGAAAGGAAAAAAAAAAAAAAACAGTGAATTATCCCTGAAAGCCCTCCTGCCTTACTAACTTCCTTACTTGGTTCAACTAATATGAAAGGCTTAAGCCACTTAAATGCCTTAACTGGCCTAACCGGTTTGGAAGCCTTCTATTTTCTCAGTTTCATGAAAACTGCAGATAACTCAATTGCAAAGTGAAAACTTCTATACTGAGAAAGCAATAAAAAAAAAAAAAATGGTTATTGTATATTGGGACAAAACCCTGGGACCACACAGCCCATCATCTGTCCATGACAAGGACAGATGTTCAGAATGATAAGGACAAAATATCTAGACGATTTTTTTTTTTAGAATGAAATAACTTTATAGTAGATTTTTAGGAAAAAAATATTTTTCTGGTTTAATTTGATGGAAAACATTGGAATCCAACCAAATAAATACATTTATATATTCATGTATATAAACCCAGTGCATCCAAAAGGAGTCACCTGTTTACTTGTGGGGCGTGAAAAGCATTTTTAGTTACTGAGCACATGTGACGTCCTGGGTGAATAATGGTGAACAAGACAGATCCGTGGTCTCGCGTGGCTTCCCGTTTAGTGGAGGAAGCGAGTATTAAACAAGCAAGTATCACAAATGGGAATGAAATACTCCTTTGTATAAAATATGAAAAAAAAAAAAAGAGCAGGGGTCTATGAGAGAAAATAACAGACACGGTGAGAAGAGTGGAGTAACCACGTGAAACACTTTTACAAGGATGGGCATTTTTATTGAGACCAGAAGTCCCTTCCTGATTCATGTAGAAGCAGCCTAGACGGAAGTCAGTAATAGACGTCTCAGAATCAAGGAAGGGAAAAGCTGGTGAGAAAAGGAAGAAAACAGAGACCCAGAGGCCTGCTAAGAAGGGGAGGAAGTGTGAGGACACCCTTAGGCCTCCCCTAGAATAGAGGACAGGAAAGGCCCAAGTCCATTGAGATGTGGGTGCCACAAGCTGATCATGGTGAAAGAGCTGTCCCCAACTCTCCACCCCAGGGGACCCCTTTCCTTCAAGAGGCAGAGGGATCAGAGGTAAAGAACTGGGTTCTTCTCTCCACTGGACCCTGTATGCTGAAGGGTCGGCTCACAATGAAAGATATAGACATTCATTCATGTGATTTAGCTAAGTTTAAAAACCAAGTACATTCTGACCAAGAGTCAATATTCTATTCAAATACTGCACCGTGTTCTATTTCAAAAGGGGAAATAAATCTAAGTTCTGTTAGCAGTTGTTTCCTGTTTTAGATTTCAGTGGCCAAAATGATTCTCAAAAGACTCACGTTGGGTATAAATCACGCTTCATGAAATTTTCCTAAATTATCCTTTAAAAATACCTTCCCTATAAGTTGAGATTTCAATTCCATTAAAGGGTTTAGATTTAAAAGAAAAAGGGAGACTGTAGATTCCAGAAATATTTGACAAATTTAATGGTGGTATGAGCACAATTCATTTTTAGAAGTTCAGTGTGAACAGCCTTAAAGATCAACGAAAATTAGGAAGCTGTAAGATTCCTGAAGACAAGGGCCATGTCTTAAGTGACTTGTATCCTTGGGCTTGTATCTATTAAATAACCAAAAAATAAAAGAATGGGCTCTTGATGTTTGCTGCAAATGAAATGGAATTTCAAATGGAATAATATAAATCAATCTTAAAGAAATACCTTGAAATAATAATAATGAAAAGAACCTTATGAGTGTATCATTATTCTATTTTTACTTTCAGTAAAGACTCACATATATAACAAAGTAGTCATAGTAGGCTGGCTGGAAAAATATTAGAAAAGACATATTTGTGGTCATCGATAATCAAATTATTTTTCACTTAATGTTTAACCTATCTGCAGCAACTAAAAAAAATGCTGTTACTGCAATCAAGATGTCACATTCTTTCTTTAAAAAATGTTATTTTAGCCAAACAACAGTATTAAAGAATGAATCATTGATTTGTTGCCTAACATGTATGAGAACACCTCCAGAGGAGAAATCTCAGGTCAGAATACGTGAAAAGCTTAAGAAAGTATAGTCAATGTGAAACAAATTCATGGTCCAGGGATTGGGGGTGAGGGAAAAGAAAGAAACATACATTAGGAAAATGAAAGACTAAGAAGTAACGAAAAGGCTGATGAAGTCTTTAGTTAAGGGAAACCATTGGCATGATAATGTTTTAGGATTTTGTTAAGAAGCAACAAAATTACTGAAATAAAATGGAATGACACAAAAAATGAAGACTTAAAGGAAATGTTCAACATAAATGTGAAGTGGTTTAGAGATAAAATTTAAGTTTTGCTGCTTGCTAAGCTGGGTTCAAGCATTCTAAGCTTCTCTTTTGTTTTTGTTTTTCCCCATCTGTGAAATGGGAATAGAAGTATTCCTAACTCAGGGTTTTGAAAGAGTAAATAGCTGAGTATTTATCAGGCACTGTGCTAAGTTGTGAACGTCTCAATAAATGTTAATGTAAAAAACAGAGCCATAGTGGCTTTTGAAATGAAAATGAGGGACTTGAAATTATATCCAAAAACATTTACTAAGTCCCAGGTGAGAACAAGAGGAATCAGTTGGACCCCTGATCAGGCCAAGATGACAGAATCTGAGTGCACACCAACACTGATAACATCCTCAGTTCTCCATAAAGTACGTCATTCTAAGAAATCAAAACAGAATTTTTTGCCATCTGCATCTGCACATGCAGAGATGGTTTAATAGATAACTTGGGTGGGCCCTCAAACATGAACGTGTCCTCTGAAAAAGAATGTATGTTTAAGATTTCCTGTTACTGTCAAACAGAAAAACATCACTTATGTTTTTGGAGAAAAAAAAAACCCAAAAGTATGTATTTCAACAAAGATCTGGCATTTGCCATCCATTTCTTGATATCAACATTACCATCCATGGGATTCACAATACTGAAAAGGATTTTGATGGGGATTTATGTTTTTCAGATTTGTATATACACCAATATTCCTTCAAAAAAAAAAAACTGTCAGGCACAGTCAATCCAAATTTAATCAAATACTGTCAATATTCTAAAATTGCTCACAGCCGGGTGAGAGAGAGGGCCACGAAGCTAGTAAGGACCACAAAGTGTCCTCAATTCTGCAATACTAAAGTGCTCTCTTCCTCCTTTCTCTTTATCTCCTGAAGAAATTTTTAAACCTCTCTGATATTCAGGTACCTGATCTATAAAATGGGAATAATAATAGCACTTCCCTCAGAAGATTTTTGGAGGATTAAATGAGCTAATACTGTTAAAGTGCAAAAACAATGTGTTGCACAGAGATAACATTCAATACATACTTACAATTGTTACATTGTATTTGACTATTTGACAGAACAAGGAGAAGGAAGGCCTTTTTCTAACAGTATGTTTATAATTTTCCCCTTTAATTGGACCTGAAATTCTGAGGAGTGGCATGAATACTTTTTCAGTTTGAGAAAAACAATAAAAGGATTAAGCAAGGTTTAAAGACCTGAAAAGAGACCACCATTAATGGAATTCTGACAAAGGTAACGGAAGATATTTAAAGACAGAGGAGAACTCATGAATTTTTCTACGGTGGAGAGTTGCTTAAGCCAAGGACTCTAGGTTTTAGTTTTGAGTGACTGGTTTGTTTTGGTGGGGGCAGGACAGAGGGGTGACAGGTGGAAGGGAAATTGCCAGGCTGCTCCTCCTGTGACCCCCTTCTTGGGCCCATTGACTTCACATCCATAACGTACATGGGTTCAAAAGTTTAAACCCAGCCTTAGTCCATTCTGAAGATCCAATTCGTTATTCTCCTGCTCCACTGAAAAGAGGCAGCATGTTGCTTTTCAGTCCTAGCATCATGGAAAAAGGGATGCTTTTGATCAGCCTTAAAGAATAAATGAATGGCTATGGCTGGGAGGACAAAAGCACAGTGGACTTCCTAAACATGGCAGGATAGACCATGTTCATGGACTAGAGGTCTCAAGTTATGTGATGGGCACCTGTTTAGGTGGGACAAGTAAAGGCCCACTCCTTCCCAGTAGTCACTCCACAGATGCTCAGAGTCCTCTCTGCCTGTGGTTCATACAGCTGTAACACGGGTCACAACTGATCTCTCAAAGGTGATCCTGACTCAGCTAAGCAGGTAGAGTCTCCATGCACTCTCAGTCTCTATGGCTTATTTGAATCACACTGATAATAGTGGACTAGGAAAAAGGTCCAGAAATCTTGCTGCAGAAGTCCTTAGAACTGCATGGCTTTCTTCTCTTCCCTTGCCTGGGATGTTCGACTACTTGAAATAAATAGTCCAGTAGTCTCCAAATAAATATTCTTTCCTTTTACTTATGCTACCCAAATTTGGTTCCAAAACAACATTAACTAATGTGGCTTTGACCATCCATATGCAATGATTTATGCTCCTGACACAAAGATTTATAGATTCAGTCTCTTCAAAGCCCTTAAATTATAACCGTCTGTACTAATACAGATGTCATTCTAGCAGATCTTAATAGATATTAATAACATTTATGAAATTTATTTAGCTAATTCATATTTCTATTAAAATAAACATTTAATGACGTCAGTGGCCTAAATCAGAATATGATGGTTCGCAACTCTACACTGTTTTGAGAAGTATAAGCAGATTCTATCCAAGTTATGCCTGTGCCCATTCTCAGAAAGACAGATACCTCTAAGGAACATTTTATTTTTAAACTATGGATTAACAAAATGGTTGATATTTTTACCATAACCTACTGTATACATTTTCTTTCAAAAAATTTAAATGCATAAATGCTCATATATGCCTATAGTTTATATAAGCAGTCACAACATAGATAAATTAATGCAAGTGGTT